>NW_020271753.1:987693-1260782 GCF_003268045.1 Sipha flava | reverse complement strand
TGAGAAAATGTATTTTCCCTAGTAAATACTTTCGTACAAATTTGGCGATCATCGTGCTAATTTTTGCTATACACGTGTTAATATTATTGGCATAATATATTTTTAATTATTTTATTTGTTGAATAAAGTAGGGTTTGTTGCAGCACAATGTTAGTCAAAACATATTCACTGTATTTTAGTGTAAATCCAAGTGTTTATATTTTTCTTGGTATATCATATTTTATCCAATAAATTTCATTAATATTTTAGATTTAATTCATTAGCTATTCGAATTTCCAGAACACTAACAATTCCAATAAAATGAGTACATGCGTGTGTTTTATACTCGTATTGTAATATTTATTTCACTTCATTATTAATGAATTATGAAAAATTATATTTCAATCGATTTAGACGTGTCCGAAAATGTACACAATTTTTCACTCAATTAATCATTTAATTATGAATTTATCCGGTTTACGTTTTTAATATCCCAAATTTAAGTTTAAGTTTAATGTTTTGGTTTATGAATCTATTGCGTTTATTTAATTATTTCTATGATTCAATAATAGAAATTATATAATTTTAGTATATCAAGATACGTATGTATTATTATCTCTTTACCTTCTAATTTTTATGATTGTAAATGTTTACTATACAAGAGAAATTACATCGCATTCGTTTACAAAACGCAGGTGTCATAATCGTATCTCACGATGAACGGCTGATTCGTGAAACAGAATGTACGCTTTGGGTTATTGAAGACCAGACTATTAATGAGGTGGACGGTGATTTTGACGACTATCGGAAAGAGCTTTTGGAATGCCTGGGCGAGGTTATCAATAGTCCGAGTATCGCGGCTAATGCAGCTGTTCAACAGTAACATAAACACTACCAATTAATTTTATATTACCTTTATTGGTCTGTACGTGTGTGTTAAAATATTTGCGATTACATTATATGATGTTGTTGTTGATGTATTTGTGATAATATTATCATCTTCGAATGTTGTAATTTACTGTAATTCCTATATACGTGCCTTGTTTACACAATATTAATAAATAAAACAACATTAAGATATTGAATTTTTTTTTATAGGTAACTGTGACTTATGGTACTATTTAGTATTAATGGCTAGTAATTAACGCACACTCAGAATTTGCAGCCCTTCAGGTATATTCAATTAAGATTTAACAAAATATCCATATAGTTTGCGTGAACCTTTATTATTTATACTACAGTACCTACTCTATTTCCTTGTGATTTATTTACCTTAGTAAAGCACGACGGGGATGACATTGTTCATTTTAAATACATGTAAAAATGTAGATATTTCGAACTTCAAATAACTACTAAAATAGTACACTTACAAAATTAAACTTTTATTTGATTTTATAGAATCTATGTAACATATTTTTATCTATCTTAGATTCTGGATTTGTTTAAGATTACTCAAAATGAAAATGCAAATACTGCCAATATCCATTCTGTACACTATAATAATTAATGGTAAATAATAAATTATCGTGTTAAAACTTGTTTATTTTAGTACAAGAAGGTATTTTTTTTTTTATTTGTTATTGAAAACATTTCAATAATAATAATTACAGTGACCTTTCAAACAACAGTGACAAAATACGGATTTACACGGTGTAGTGAAAGTCGGCGACCTCTACCATCGTATTCACTACCGAGGTAAGGACAATATACAATTACAAAAGCTGTTAATTTAGTCCGTCTCATGGTCTTAATTATAGACAAGGCATGATTTAGACATTTTCAGACTCTTAGGCAAAATTAAAAATGTGCCATTTTACCCTGATAAGGATTATTTATTTATTTTTTTGAAATATTATATTTTGATTATATTTATTTTATACGATGAATGTAGTATACAAAAAAAAAAGTTCATAAAAATCCAAGGCCTTTTAAAAATTATTATAGGTAGTTTCCTATCCTGCCTAATGGTAAACATAACCCAACTCATAAAAAATGTAAAAGTTATCTTCTCGAAATTGAAGTCGCGTACAGTGATATGACATACCTACCATATTTGTGTTCGATGGTTAAGCAGAGGAGAGGTTTTGAAACGATTTTTTGTTTTACGAGAAGAAATTTACTTGTTCATCTTGGACAAGGAAAACATATTTTCGAAGTTAAAAATGATAATAGGTTGTAGGATTTAGTATTTCTTACTTGTTGTGGTTTTGTTTTTCGTCGGAAAAAAATAATAAAAATAAAGTATATTTAGAACAACTAAATAATAGATATTGAAAATAAATTTTGATAGTTTTAGTATAATATTGTCACACTATTTTTTTGAGGAGGGTCTAAGCCCCATCTCAAATATCCCTAAACATGCCTACGATCAGCTACATTACATAATTTATCTTATAAAGTGCCCTGGCCATAAATATATGATGAATTTGCCATTGTTCATACAGACGTAACAACACATTTTAATATTTAAAATTTAATATTACAAGGACTTGGAAAATTCATATGTAACATATTTAATTCCGTCAGAGCATTTGTTGCAAAATAAAATTACTTATCAAATTAAGGCAGTGATTTCAGTAATTTTGAAAACTATAAAAAACTTTAAAAAAATATTTTAGAATAAAACAAATTCAATATATTCAGCATACCGATTTGTAAATATATTTAACAAATTGCATTCCGATATTTCATCTCGATTCTCGGATTTTAAATTAGGTACACGAAAAATCATTGCGTTTATTTAAAAATTAATTTAATACTAATGTCTAACTATGTCGATACTACTTTTCAATTTGAAACTTATGGAGTTGAAAATCAATTAATTTTACTGTGATAAATTTCATAAAATTAAAAAGATACTTAACAATTTAAAATTGTATTCAAAACTTCCATACGAAGATTTTCCTGCTATGAGGACATTATCATGATAAAAGCAACTGTACTTAGCTCGACATAAATATGCAAACAAATATTTTCACGAATAAAACAAACAAAATCAGTTCATAAATCGCGACTTACGGTTAAATACCTTAATTCAATGTTGAGGATTAGAACAACTAAATTCCAACCAGATTTTTCATTATTATTAAACGAAATACAAGCTCAAATTTCACATTAAAAATAAATATAAAACATTTTTATATATTATTAACTTTTATTATTATTATAATTATTATTATTTTATTTTTGAAATATTTAAAAGAATTCATAAACTAATATAAAATCATATTTGTAATAATTTTACTTTTTTTTTAATATTTAGTTTTATTTTAAAATATACAACGGGACACATGTGCCCCGCGAGCCGCAGGTTGGTCAATTGTCGTCTACAAGTAATTACTATCTATGTTACAATATTAGGCACGCTGGATTGGTTCGGTCGTGATATTACACCAAATAAAACAATTAGCTGTAGGTAATATTTTACTCTTTTCGGTATGAATAATAGTTGGTTTAGAGGGCTGTTGCAGATACTAATAGTATTGTACTAAGTATAGTGGCGAATAACCTATATTATATTTGCATTCGAAATAGCCGCTTTAAGTACATACCTACTACGGCACATTATAATGCGTCTAATAATTTATTATCTAATAATAATAAGTGTGCAGTGATAAATCGATTTTCAATAAATTTTGAGCGTCCATGAAAATATCATATGCACTCGTTGTTCTAACTACTTTTACTGAAATAAATATGTCGGTATTTTCTGATGGTTTAAAATAAATGTATAAACATTGTCGATGTTTGTAATTTTTCCATATTTTTACCCATTGTTTTTTTTTTATTTTGAAAAATCGGCCCATTGATAGGGATTTGATGTATAGAGAATCATCCTCACGGGCGATGTCAGTTTACTTTTGCTTTATATTATTTTTCATATAGTTTTGGGGAAATGATTCCATGACTCATATCAGCAGAAAACCCATATCATCCCAGTGGACTAGTAACTGCGTAATATACTATCGGCACTCCAGTCGTTTGCACCTGAATAAATAATAACTTTTTCCCCGAAAGATGGGTTAATAATAAAGGTGTCAGGTGTAATAATAAAGTTTTCATCTTCGTATGGAAAACATTGTATTAGTCGCTGTACCGTGACTCACCGTGCTACGACACGAAATATATCTAATATTTAATAACAAAGTTTTTATATTGTTGTAATATAAAACATCGCACAGCGTATATTATTAAATATATTTTTTAGATGTTTCGCGTACAAAAAAAAAAAAACAGGTTGTAATAATGAAAAACATTTTTCGAATAAAAACAACTGCATTTTATTATTATCTTTTGTTTTGATGTCGTTTCATCCATTCGTATCATGATATAATATGGTATACTTGCCTACAATGAATTGTATAGTTTTAATTTTTAATTACGCATACGCGATTTCGTGTACAGAAACTAAAACTATAGTATATAAATAATACGTTATGGCCTTAAAGATTATACGTACCCACAACTCCGTATTGGATGCTTCGATAATTGCAATTATAAAATACGTTTGACAACAGAATAATTATAATTGAATAAATCTAGTGTACATATTTTTGGCAATGTTTAACAAAATTATTATGATAAGGTATAGATTTATTATTAATAAATCGAAAGTACACAGGCCGGAATTAAAATACCCGGTGGCCATTATGGTAATAGTCGAAATGGACACATTGTTTTTTTTAAGGATTATAGTTTTACAGTGGTCGTTTTAAATATTTTTGTATTAAATTTTTGAAAACTATCCATCATCGAAGAACATTTATTTTGTTTTGTTAGTTAGGATCTTTGGTCCGAGAAACTCTTATTTATTCAGGTACGTGGAAATTAATTATTTTTCCATGTATATATATATATGTATATAATTTTACGGCTTTTGGATGAATTACGTTTAATCCCGAGAATAATTTAGCTTTATTATCATAATGCTTAATACCGTTTTTAATGCATAATACGTTTTTTTTTAATTTTTGTATAACCAACGAATTGGTTTTATCTGGAATATTAAAAATAATTAATTCGAACAATGTTTAAATTAATTTATACATGAAAATAGCTTAAAAAAATTTAATTAATTAATCGAAACACACGACCACTACAGAAGAACCCCTTTATTGGCTCGTTCTCTCTATTATATACATTTAGCTATAACAATAATAATATAATAATTTGCTTACATAGAAGAAAAAAGAGTTGTTTTATAATTAAAAATGTTAATGCTAGCTTACTTTCTATTGCGACATTAATATGACCTGAATTCGAATTGCTTAATACTACAATAGGGTAACACACATGACCAAGTCATAATTGTACATTATAAATAAGATTATTTGATATGGGTAATGTCATTACATTACTTACGAGTAGGTCAGTGAAATTATTGCATTAAAAAACACACTAAATTGATTGCATTATTGCATTAAAATATATTAAAAATTGCATTGAAAAAAATTTAATTATAATCAATAAAATCAAATATATTAATACATAATAATAAAAAAAATTAATTATGAATATTGCTTACATTATTGCATTTCACTACAAAAGATTTTTTTAAGTTTTCAAAATCGAATGATCGTTTGTTATCGTATAACAAATTTTTGTATTGGGAGAAACTTGTTTCTACGTCAGTAGTTGTTATTGGCGCGTACTTGAAATAGTTTAAATCGTTACTGGTCAAGTCTTCTGGCAAGCCTTCCATTGACTGTATTTCTCCATTTATAATTTTTGATATACGAATAATTATTTGATATCCTTTATTTTTTTTTTTTTGTAAAATAGTTTTGAATTTCTGGTTTATTAATATTCCATTTTGTCCCATAATTTTTCTATTTTAGTTTTAACGTTTTTAACTATAGATAAAGCTTCGATTAATGGAACATGTTGAGTTTCGAGTTTAATGATTTCTGCTGGTATGAAACCATAATTTGAATGAATGAATGCCAAGTTGGTTTCCATAGAACTATCCGACAAAAGATGTTGAGCTTGTTCTATAGAAATAGCGTCATTTGAATTTAATAATTGTATTACTTTTTTTACTTCTACAAAATTTTCACAATAGTAGGACGCGGCTTTTATTCATGTCCCCCATCGGGTTACTATGGGATGAGGAGGTAAATTAATACTTGGAGCTTCTTCTTTAAACAATAAAATACGGGAAGGAGCTTTTAAAAATATTTGTTTTACTCTGGCGATAAGCTTATCAATTTTTGGAAAATTACTTCTAATGGTTTCAGCGACTCTATGTATACCGTGAGATAAGCAAGTTATGTGCACTAATTTAGAATATAAAAACTTTAATTGTAAGAGCTGCTTTAACCATATAAAGGGCCGCGTCAGATAAAAATAATAAAACGTCATAGTGACGTATTCCATTGGGCCATAATATAAACATGGACTTGTCAAAAAGTGTAGCTATTGTAGAATGGTTAACTTTTTTAAGAATTTCCGTAGTGAGTAAAAATATCTTACCAGGTTTATCAAATTCCAAGGTTCCAATTACAAGTTAGCTATGAAATGTCCACTTGTATCTGTTGATTCATCTATAGATACCTATATTTTTTTACCAGTTACATAATTTCTGATAATTTTCATAATATCATCGTAGCAATCATTTACATATGTTTTGTATAAAGTAGTAACTGTTAAAATTTCTTTTCCAATGTATTTTTTCAAAAATGACCGGAAATGTATGTTACTAATTTTATGTAACGGAATTTTACTTGACATCAATGCTTTACATAGATCAAACGAAAAATTTGACTTTTTTGTATTTGTTACTAATTGTTGAATTTTTGAATTTTTATTGTTGGTTTTCTTATTTACTGCCCAAGAATGTTTATCTATTTTTAGATGTTGTGTCACAATATATCGTCTATCGGTACATACTTGCACTTCACACATTTTACAAAAGAGAATACTGCCATCAGAAGAAAATATAGTGTCACCAAATTCTGATACGTGATTTTTTAAAATGTCTGATTTAATCGGTTTGACTTTTGGCATTTTAACGGACGAAATTGATGCGAAAAAGTATAACGAACGACTACAGTACGGGCCACAAAAACATGCGGATAATTCTAGCAACCCCATTACTGTTAGGATTTCGGTATTTTTAAATATAACTGAATGCTGATAGACGATAGTGTATGTTATTGAGGGACAAGTTTTTATCTTAACGACCAAAATGCGATAATCGCTCTATAGCAGCGATTCCCAAACTGTGTACCGCGGTGCCCTAAGGCCACCATGATCATTTTCTAAGGGCACCGCGGTTTACGTACGGTTCATTACAAAATAGTTTAAAATGTATAAAATTGTTTTTCCATATGGTTTTTATAAAAACTTTATAGCAAATAATGTAATATTTTCTATTGTATATTCGGATATTCTCATTTTAACCTTATACCTAATAATTTTATATAATAATTATAATTATAATAACAATAATTTTTATTTATTTTTTTTTAAGTTTAAAAATGCATTTAATTATAATTAAGTTAAATTTTAATAAAATTAATAAGATTGGTTATCAATACGTTTTTTTTTGTTCTGTAATGTAGTTCACAGCAAGGCACCGTGGGTAAATTGGATTCAACAAAAGGCACCGCTGAAAAAAAAGTTTGGGAACCGCTGCTCTATAGAAATAATAAGTAGGAATTAAAACAAATATAGAAATTTGTTCACTGCTACGTTTAGTTACTTTTATTTTATATATTAAGTTATATAATCTTAAATATAACAAAAATTATGAAAAATAGTTAAAATTGCAGTAAAATTAAATAAAACGCCAAAATTGCATTTATTGCAATATAATTTTTTTTTATTTTAATTAAGAGTTTAACGATTTATATTTTAAGCTCACTCAGCAACAAATTTAAGCATTTACAAAAAACATCCAAATGCAACAACTTCACTGCCTTACTTACGAGTATATTGTATTGGTGATAGGTTAATCTAGAAACTATAAATTCGATCACAAAATAATTTTATTAAATTGTAATATTTCTAATTTTTACATTGTATCTATAAATAAACTAACTGAGGTCCTAGGCTAATGGTGGGGGGGGCAAGGCCCCTCTGCTCTCCCTTAAATTCACCTTTGTTTTATACCAAATAAAATGTACAATAATTATACTTTTCCTAAATATTATTATACAACCGTAAAGACCTTGTTTCTTCCACTTTTCAAAAATTTCAAAATTACGTTATCAATTTTAGATTTAATTAAATTCTGTGTGAAAGTTTTAATGTAGCTGTGCAGACCGAAAGTTTACGGAAAAAAATAACCATCCACTCACAAACCAAACATACCTTCCATTCACCTAAAATCACGGTTTATATTACGTATATCACCGCATTATAATATAAAGTAATTTCTTGGTTAATGAAAAAATTCGCAATCTTCAAGCACAAATGTTTAAATTATTTTCATATTCGCATAATTTATCACACATGGGACGACGGATATAAGAGAATAATTCAAGCATACGGTATGCACGGGAACCAACAAACCGTCAGATTCGACGATTTAAAATCCCAAGGGCACAACGGCGATACCATGATAGTATAATACGTTTTGTAGGTACGGTATTCGGCCAAAACAAGATCTAGAAAACGTTTCCCAGTGAATCCTTGAATTCGAAGACGACTGATACGCGTTGTACAAGTGTATGAAAACAGGTAATAACACGCAGTAGGTATTATTTTAATAGTATTCCGTTGATAATGATCAGACTCACTTGTTAGTCGCATTGCGAAAAATCCTGGTACGTAGCACTACCACCATGCATACACAACTTTCGTAATGACAGTAGTGATTTGGACGTCCAAGTGAGAATAACAATATTCCCTATTTGATTAACGAAATATTTATGTATGTATGGATGAAAACGTATATTGTATCATATGCGTTTCAGTTAAAGTCACTTGACTGGTGGTCAACTACAGCCGATGCAAGTTCACATGTACAAAATACCTACAGAAAAATCGTGAACTATAAATAAAATAATATTTACTTATCGTAAGTCGTTACGTTCAACCTATAATTTGTACCGAGGAGAGTTTGAATGTGTGACGGTCACTTATAGTATTAATTTATTATAATGATTTTTCACCATGCACCTATGTGTATATTATTATATTTAAAAATACATGAATAATACATGGTTTTTAGTTTATACCTCAGATTTAATACGGGTCAGGGAAAAGAGTACTATCAATTCTGAACAAAAACAGGAGTGTATTGGATAAAAATTTTACGTAAATAGCTTTTTTTTGTGTTCGATGACGTATCCGTATATTTTTAATGAACATTAACAATTCATTTAATTAAAAATTTGACTCTGGCACAACTTGTGTTAATATATTACTGTCATATTTTTATTTTATTTTTCATTTTATCGACTTTAAGAAACATTTATAAAGCAGGTTTTGATACAATAAATCAATTTACATTTTTAGACTTACATGACTATTGAATATTTCCGCGTGTAATTATAAACTGTAGTTGGTACTAATAAATGTTACTAAAATTATTTACAAATAAAAATAAATTATTATTATATTTTTTTTCTAGTTATTATATTGTTATAAGTAGGGAACGGATTTATATTTAAATGCATATTTTTTATTAAAACGAGATATTTAAGATTCGATAAGAAATGCTTATGATTTAAATCATTCCTATTATAAAATGATGATACTTTTATTTTATATATTTTTACATATTTTGGTATAGTTACATATTTTTAAATATTTCACTAATTTTTAAATATTTTTAAATACGTCTTCTTTGTACGAAAATACAAGAAATTATTTCAAAATTAGATCCAGAAACTTCTATCGCTATTGGAAAAGCTCAAAATATTATTGGTCGATCTTATCTAATTGTTGATAATAACCGAGTTTATATTGTAGTTAGGTAGAGGATTATCGCGACGACCGACTGTCTTTAGATTATATACGGGTTCGTCAGTCGAGTCGAGCCAAAGTAGGCTTTTCAAAAAAAGTGTAATCGTAGAAAATATACAGTCCACAAACTAAAATTAGTTTTATTTTTCTTTAATCAAAGCTACCGACTAATTATGCAAAATAAAACATTGAAAATAATTTAATTTTAATTAAAAATAATTTAACAAAATTATTAATAAAAAAATATGTCTCCAAATAATAGTATGCAAATTGTTGAATCAGCGATTAAAACTCTTAAGCAGACCAATAGATGTTGTAAAAAAAGAAAATTCATACTATTACAAAAAAAAAATTCTAGGCTATATTGATTTTAAAACAATCAATGACATAATGAGTGGCAGACACCCTTCTAAAAATTTGGAATTATCGCCTTCTGATAGTATTTGCTTGAAATATGCTTTTAATACATCGGTTGATGTGAAACAATAATTTAGCCGTTTTAAAAATATTTTGATACCTAATAGGTGACATTTTATATTTGATAATTTAAAAGATATTGTAATAATTCAATGCAACAAATCATTTTGATAATTTAATAATAATAACTAAATAATAATAATACTTTTTTTTTAAATTTTTTTTCCCTACATATTTGAATGTTTTTAGCACATATTTTATAAATTATACTTACATATATATGTACATATTTCTATATTTTTATTACATATAAATCCGTTTTCTAGTTATAAGATACATTTTAAAAATTTACACTTAAATTATTTTGTTCTTAAATAAATTTAGATTTGTATTTATTTATTCTTAAAAATTAGTTATAGTCAATAGGAAATCATTTTTTTCCATGCTTCATACTTGGTATTTGTATTGTACTTTAATATTATAACGTAGAAATTTGACCTTTTTTTCTTGAGACGATACTTTCATATCGTGGTACAGGATTCACATCCTTGTGGAAATGTATTTGTGTAAAAAGGTTAGTTACGCTAGGATTGTCCTTCACCTCAACTCCTTTCTATTTTACACGATTATTATAATTATACAGATAATACGTGTAAAATTTAACTCTCGACATGCCAATTTTCTATTATTATAAAATTTATAATTGAAACGTTTTGTGGATAATTTTTTCACCGGTTTACCCATTTAATCGTACGGTTATAAATATTTAGGTATAGAAATTTAAATATTACATTTACATAAATGCCACAAATATTTTGCTGATATTTGTTGTAAAGAACTTACCTAAGACGTATAAAAAGAAAAAATATTTTTTATGGAAAACCCGTAAACTTACACGATTTTACGACTACCTATATGACTTAAGAAAACTCTATAATATGTGAATAATTAGAAAGTGAATAGGTTAGTTTTTTGTGCACAAGAATTACTTCGGCTTATCCCTTAAAATTTTTTTAAAAAAATGACCTTTAATTGTGTAATTTATAGATAAGCAGAAGATAGAAGAAATGTGTTTCACTAAAGTTATAATATATACAATATTCACATCAAAATATCATCATATGCATACTAGGTATTCTCGAAATAATCTCTCACAATTGTTATGTTTTTGTTGGATATTATATGTTATGCATAAAGTAAAATTCCTCGTAAATTAAGACATTATTTGAATTATTATTATCATATGAATATTTATAATGCATCCCTTATTAAGACAACTTTGAGTTATATCATAAGTGACCTTTAAATTAAATTATAAGAGAACTCGTGGAATAAATAAATCGAAAATATTCCTTACTGATTCGTGAGAAAATCTTAGTAGTTATATATACTGTTTCAAGAACTGAATTTAATGTTTTCGGAAAATGTTATACTACATATTATTACATAGTAGGTATAGGCGAGAATACTCACTCGAGTCGCAATACAGTTTTGTAATGCAGATCTTACGAGTATAAATATAATAACTAAAAATATTTTGATATCGTTTAAGTTTTGATTGAGTTGTAAAAGATTATGGACGGTCATACTGACTACCATAATACAGTAAGTATGTAGCTGGTCAGTTATACAGGAACACCAACGTATATGCTCAAAAAGTTGATACTTTAACACCAGCGTTTTAGATTTAGATTGTTGTAATAATACTTGTACATAACGGTTTTGAGTGATAGTTTAGAATTTTTGCCAACAAATTTGATCGTTTTTCAAAAAATTTGAGTGACTTTTGGTGATAATAAAATCGATTTTAGAACCGAAATATTTTAAACTGTTGGAACCGAAATCGAAAACGAAAACTTTACATTGATAAATTAAGTATTTAGACCGAATCAGAATTTTTAAATTATAAACGTTCTTTTAGATTCTAAAATTAAATGGTCTTATTTAGCATAATTTATTAGTTATTACTAATTTGTTTATAAATAATCAGGGATCCATTTTCATAATAAATAAATATTATTATGGACTACGAAAATTCACATTCTGGATCGGTGTCTATTTAAAATTATTATACATTTGATGTGTTTATTACATGTATATTTATTACAAAATAGTATTACATAAACATTTCTTTCCCAATATACATCATTATTATATTATCTTCGGAATAAAGCGATGATAATAATAAAATATACATAAATATAAATATAAATATATATTTATATATAAATATATATATAAATATTTCCCGCTAATGTATTACTCGTATTATGGCAAACAATGCGTGAACGAAACGTTTCGTCATTCGAAAATAATATCTTAGTGGCTGTGATTTTTTATTTAAATATTAGTACCACTGTATTTGGTATATTTCATAGGGAATTACGTTGGTTGGTAGCAATACACTGTAAAATAATTTTTCTTTACTACTATAGTATTATTATTATAATTAGGGCAGAAGACTTTTAGCTATAAAAAATCAAGAAACATGCAAAACTTATACATTTAAAATCACTATAATATGCATTTAAACAATCTTTTAGCCAATTAATTTCAGAGTATTAATAAAATTAATAGCATTTAAAATAAGTTAAAATAATTACCTAATATAATATTTTATGCCATTGCCAAGTAAATAAAATACATTTTCTTAATTTTCTTAATTAAATATGCATTCGGCTCACTGGGGCGATGATGTGGTAACGATTATCTATCTTTTAATAAAATTAATTACAGCAAATTAATTAATTGTCTTATCGAAGATCCGCAAGCTCTTTTAGAAAAAATATGTGTCCCGAACCTAGGCGCAAATTGGGGGGGGGACTTAGCCCCCAAACTAAGCCATAGTCCCCCCGAAAATCTACAAATTTAAAATGATATAATATTTTAAATGTGTACAGTTTTTTTTTTTATATATTTAAATAATATTATATATTATGAGATGGCCATGTTAATTATAAAATAAAAATGATCACTGGTATTGTAAAATTAAATGTATAATATGTATAATATTAGTTTGATGAGCGATTTTCCAGTTTGGTAATAATAAACATTGAAAGAGAAGTATTAAATCAGCTTAAAGTTGAGGATATACTATTTAAGTATACTAAGACCAATAAAAGGTTACAATTATAATTTGTTGTTTATTTTGATTGATATAGGTATAATAAAATGAATTAATAAATATATTTCTATGTTGTTAAAATTATGTTATTATAAGTCATACCCCCCTACTTAAAATTTGTGGTCAGTCGGCCGTAACAATGAAGATAAAAAAATTTAATCAGATTATGAAGTAATATTATAAGGTAAGATATGAATGGTGATTGTTGGGGGGTGTGGGGGGAAAAGCTCCCCACGGGTTTGCTTGCCCTTAATATATTCAGCCCCCCAAGTCAAAAGTTGAAATTGCGCCTATGGCCCCGAACAGTCATAAACCATATTATACGAGAAAAATTTAAAATAAATACATTTTTATACAAACCTTTTTAGTCTATTGTTTGAAATAAAAACGATGGTTTGAAAAAAATTGATTGAAGTTAAATACGTCTCAAAAACGGTAATTTGTACCGAAATTATCTGGAACCGTTACCTTTGTTTTTTATAACAAAAAGCCGGAAACAAACCAGAACAGTTATTTTTTTTCCGAGAACAAGTGAAGTTAAATTAAAACCGTTTCAGTCCCTGGTACCAATACAATAGTACGCACATAATTGTTTGTAATAGAAATAATTTGAATAAAATATTCTTATAAATTAGTTCTAGCCGTTTTCTAAACTATTGCTAAAGTTTAGTTTGTTCTTACTAGAGCTGGGATTTTAATGTCCTTAAAAATCACGAAAAATGATCTTAAAATAATGCAAAAATGCCTATAAAATTTAAAAAAATTACACTATTTGTACATAAATATTTTATTTTACTTCATATATTAATAAATAAAAAATTATTCTTTTTTGTTACAATAAATCACGAGAGCGTGCCTCATGTTGTTCCCCAATAAGTTATTGTAGATAAACATATTTTTTTCTTATTCTTCAATTTGTTCTCTTCGTTGTACTCCATTAATATGTTTGTCTCTTGATATATGTTATTGTAAGGTAAAACGTTTTTCAACAACTTTAACATTGTATACCTTACAAAACAACACTAACCCGTCGATAGAACGGGTTTTTTAAATTAAAAAACACCAAAAATGACTTAAAAACCCTTAAAATGCCCTTAAAAATAAGAAAAATAATCTTAAAATCAAAAAATGTCATAAAATTCAAAAAAAATGCAAAATAAAATTTCTTATTCTAATTTAAAAATACCTAAAACATATTTGTAACAAAACGAGCATCGTACAGAAAGCTTCAGAAAAAAATGCAAAGTGCATCAAAATCCCAGACCTAGTTGTTACTATCATGTGGAATTCAAATAAAACTGTAATACGCGTCATGGTGGTATTTTATTTTTACTTGGCTACCGAGGTGGCTGCGTTTCATGATTAGTATAAATTATGACATTAATACAAGTTAATTATGTAAGATTTCCAACGATTTTAAAGAAAATCGTATATTCTCTATGTGGCCTACGCAAGTGCAAAGGTGAGTAAGTTAATGAAAATAATTAACTCGAGTTAAGTTAAGATAACAGATGATCGATAAGTTAAAAGTTAACAATTGATAATTCATAAATTTAACCCCGTAAGTCAAAAGTTAACGAGGAAAAAAATATTAACTAAATTTAAAAAAAGTTAATCTAATTTATTTAATTGGTATGTAGGTCACACAAAAAGTAACTGCATTCTTTAGAAAGATATAATTTCTTAAATTATAATAAACAATGGTATGAAATTTTTTATCATAATATACAGCAGTGGCGCCGAAGTGTTTGAAAAATACTATGACATTGTACATCAAGGGACCACTCACTACCCTATTTCAGGGGCATCATTTCAACTTTTTGAAAGGTATGCTAAAAACAAGGCAGGCTCATGTATTATATACTAGTTATTACAACAAAAATGTTCTCACTACGCTCAACAATTTCATTCTTCGACAATATAATGATTTAATATAATATCAATATTGTATATACCTACCTAATAATCCCAAGTCAATACTCAATACCTACATTATTTTATTTTAAATTTTATTATTTATTTATTTATTTTTTTTTTTTTTGTAGACACTATGAAAATAAAACAAATCCTGAAATTTTTAATCACACATAAGTTATTTAATATAAACCAAACATTTATTTTTAAATCATTTCATTTAAATAATAACATATTAATACATATTAACAAAAATAATTTTATGTTTACTATTGGTACAGTGGGTACCTTCTGACTTCTATTTTTGCAAAATCATCAACTGCATCGTTCAAATTGATTTGATTTGTTTATTCGATTTCAACTCCAAGAACCATTAAATCTTTTAATTTTTCATCACCAATTGATGTTCTTAAGAAATTTTTTATCCTTTTCTGTGAAGAAAAAAAACATTCATTAGATGCTGTTGTCACTGGTAATGTTAGCATTATGGACAATATTTTTGTTGTTTCAGGAAATGCATACGGTAGATTTAAAACAATATTTAATATTAATTCTAATTTAAATTGGGAATTGTTTTCTAGTTCTAATGTTGCCTTTATTGAAGAAAATTCTGATGACAAGTTTAAAGTATTAATTTGAAAACTTTTGTAGTGGTCTAAGAACTTATTAATAGTACCACATTCTGCATGAAGAAAGTCAGCATTTGTATAGTCAAATACATTAAATATGTCAAAAACTTGTTCATTTTTTGAAAAACGTTCATCTAACTGCGTTACAATCCTAAAAAAGAACATACTTTTGTGAATTAATTAATTTGATGAAGTTATTAATTAGATATGTAATAAATACCTATCAACCACTTGATACAAAAGCTCAACTTTCATACTTGAAACATCTTTTTCTTTATTTTTATTTCTTCCTAAAGTGGTTTGTATAAAATAATCATAAAATAATCATTCATTGAAAGTCTGTTTTCTTTTCTCGTGCTTATTATGGGTTTGAATTTTTATGCCATTACAAATTGCTATATCAATTGCTTTTTGATGAAATTTTAACCACGATTCTTCACAGCGCAATTTTAAGATATTATTTCTTGAAGATTTCACTAATAACATGGCCTTTGATAGAATAATATTTGAATTTTAAAGTTCACATGACAAACAATGTATACATTCAAGGACAATAACCATTACCTCCAAAATTATAATAAATTTAAAAGTTGATAATTTTTTGAGTAATCTTACTGCTCTAACTGTTAGATCGCCATGTTCAGTCAGAAAAGTAATTACTTCAATTATCACAGTATAACGGCTTCTCGCTTTTTGCAATAAAGTATACCAATAATACCAACGAGTATCGACAAGTCTTTCTAAATGAATTATCTTAACAGTTTTATTTTTTGAGCTTCTACGAAAAGTTCATAACGAGTTTGACTATTCATCAGATATTTATAGAGATTTTGAATAGTATCAAAAAAATCATCTATTAAGGGCACATTTTGTATACAGTCAACCAAAGATTTAATCGGTGGGCATAACAATGAATGTATACTGCATGAGGCACAATTTCATTGATTTTTTTGTTGCACACCCGAATAAACACCACTCATAACAGAAGCACCGTCATAGCATTGAGCAACGCATTTATTGATGTCCAAATTATTTTCTTGAAAAAATTTTACTATTTCTTGAGCTAGAGAAGTAGCATCAGATTTTTTCATGTGACTGCAACCTAGTGCTTTTTAAAATATATTGAATTTTATGTCTACAAATCGTATAACAAAACTTAATTGCTCTTTTTTAGATGAATCTTTAGTTTCATCTACTAAAATTGAATATACACCAAATTAAGACATTTTGCTTAGAATGTTTTTTCTAGTGCAGCAACCAAGAACACGAATAAGATCATTTTGATATTATGGTGAGGTATAATGTCCATATCTCGATCTTAGTCTTATTTTCATAGAATCATCTGAAAATGTTTTTAATAACTCTATAAAATTACATTTATTTTTGGACATACTGAACTCATTTTTTCCTTGAAATGCCAGCCCTTATTTAGCCAAATATAAAATTGCCTTTAATAAAAAGTATATATGCTTCCTGTTATTGTCTATTTCAAGAGCTCTTTATGATTTTAAAAGATTAGCAACCGAATTTTGATTGGATTGTATGGCTAAATATTGATTCCATTTTTCTACTGATGATAAATGATTTTCACTCCGACTATGTTTAGTCAAATATTGTAATGGATTTCTCTAACACTTGACTCCTGTATCAATATAGACAACATTACCAATTTTTTGTCCCCGAAAATTACCACTTGAAGAAAAATTTCAAAATTTTTTAACTTGATAGATCATTTTTAAATCAACTGTGAAAAGCTAAGTTATTTCAATTGCTAATTAAACAAGTAAAGTTCAAAAGTTTATTAGAAAATAAATTAACTATGCACACATTTGTGCAAGTGTTATATTCAATGCGATGATAGTAACGTGAAGTTGAGAAAGAAAAAATAACTTAGCTACCACAAACAAGTATATTAATAGGAGCCAGGGTTGTTATATTGAAAACCAGTGATAGTTTAAGTTTATATCTTTGTCAAACTTAACTGGTCTAACAAGTGACCACGACGAGGGGCGTCATTTTTTTTTGGGGGGGGAAGTGCATGGAGGGCTTTTTCCCTAGTCTGATAAAAAAGAATCCTAAAGGGCCGGTCGTTGTCGATTAACCATAAGCCGTTACTTGTGAAAAATCAAGCGAATTTTATAATTTTGAAAATACTGCATACTAGATAATTATTTATTGCCACAATATTTGGTAATTGCCAATTGGTATAAACTATAAATAGACACATGAGAATTTTACAAAAGTATTAGATTTTTGAATGAACTTAACCATAATTTCAGCAAATTAGCAATGAAATCATTTTTACTTGTAATATTTTCTTATCATCCAGTCCTGATTATTTCAACAATAAAGAAGGACTGAAATAATTTCAGTATTCATAATTAATTATTAATTTCAGTCCTTATTTATTGTCTTTCCTTAATCATTATAGTAATTTTAAAATTGATAATTTAATACTTCAAACTGAATTCTTATCTGCAAAAAACTTAAATTATTCTAATAAGGAATGAGACGATGGAATTTATGATCCTTTTTCTATTTCTAAGATTTTGAATAAACTTCCTAAAGCTTTTATTGAAATTCTTAAAATTGTTATGGGCTACCACATATTCCTAGAAACATGTATAAATAGAATTGTGCGTAACACAATATCACAGGTGTTGCACACCTATATTTGATTAGTTGGCCATAAACCAGTAATATATATTAAAAGATTAATATATATTCCTAGAAACACCTACATTTAATTAGTTGGCCATAAACCAGTAATATATATTAAAAGATGTAATCTATAGAATAATGAAGTAGGTCAAACCAACAATGGCCTGTTGCTAAATAAGGAATAATGCCGAAACAACAAGTCCTATGACGTCAATCGAGCCATATAAAAGAGGGATCAAAATGACCATAATTCAGATGAGTTCTAGTCACAGAACAACAAGCAACTTCACGTCACTCTGTATCAGAATTTTTGTTAACACTTCAAGTTATAAAATAAATGTATTAAACGTATAAGTCTCATGTTTATTAAAATTAAATACATCTTCGACTGCAATACTTGAAATCGAGCCGGTGACACGTAACAAAATAATAAATATTCTTTTAACTTTGCATGTAACAACTGCTTCCATTCCAATGAACGTTTTTTTTCGCCTCTAATTAAATAAAATCTACGCTTGACAATGGGAAATGATCGGCTGAGTAATTGGTTATAGCTGTCGAAAGTGATATTGCTGCAAAAATAAGTTTAGATGATGCAGTAGATGTATTTTAAAAAATGAAAAATAGAAGATATCCACTGACAGCTTAGATTAATTTAGATTAAGTTAACCTTACTTAGGTAATGTTTATGAAATACAAAATTATATTTTGCAAAAATATAAGTTGTATAATAATAGGCAAGGCTGGACAAGTTAACGATTATTTTTAACACGTTAAAATAAGTTATTTTAAAATAATAAAGGTAAGTTAAATTAAAAGTTATTAATATAAGTTACTTATATTTTTTCTGTTAACTCGTTAAGTTTAAAGTTAAATTTTAAAAAAAAAGTAACTTATCTTAGCTTAAGGTTAAAATTTTCTAATTTGCAAAAATAAAAAATTGCACACATAATACTAGTTTTTTACGCTCACGAAAATTACTAGGGAAATTTAAAATAATACATAAAAGTATTAACTAACTAATTAATAACTATTAATAACTAATTAATTAATAAAGAAATAATAATCTTTCACAGAAATATAATAAACTAATAACAATATATTATAGATTTCCATGGGTTTATAGTGTTTATACAATAAAAATGTTATAAAAATATAATGATAAAATATAGCCCATATAATGACTATTAAAGTTATTTTTCATATTATTTTCGTCTACAGGAAATTCATATTAAAATAGTAAATTATAAATATACTAAAAACCTCATTTAATAATTTGCATTATTCTTTGCACTAAAATTAAATTTAAATTAAAAAATTAAAATTAAATTTAAAGTTAACACGTTAATCTTAAAAAAAAGTAACCTATTAAGTTAAAAGTTAATTTGTAAAAAAAAGTAATGAGTTAATTAACTTAATTTTAACTTTTAAATCGTTAATGCCTAGCCCTGATAATAGGTATAATAAATAAAATATGTAGGTGGTTAAGACTAAACAGAATGAATAATCAAATATGACATCTTTATTAAATGTTTACCGACAAATTTAACCGGTCTAGACGTGTACAGTCGTTGCCAGATAAATTGAGATGGCGGTGGCTTTTCTTAAAGTGTAGCCCAAACTAATCGCTGACAGTATGGTACATAGGTCACACAGTGGGCTATGACGCGCGAAGTCACCTAATCAACCATCACCTAACACCTAACCCCTAACCTAACCCGGTGTGTTTCGACCGCGTGGCACACTTCAGTCGCATCAACAATTTGTTTATTATAAATGTATAAAAATAAATGACTCAGCTGACCAATAACAATATTAATTATTAACAAAAATTAAAAATCGTAATCGTAAAGCTCACAGTCAAGCTAGGAAAATAATTTGGAATTCTTCTTCTTCTTCTTCTTCTTCTTCTCTTGGCTTTACAATTCTTTAAGAATTTTGGCCGCCACCGTCACCGTTCTCCAATAATCACGATCCTGAACTCCATCTTCCCAATTTGTCACTTCCAATGTTTCCAAATCCTTCCTTATTCCATCCATCCATCGCTTTCTAGGGCCAACAACCCTGCATTGTAAAAACATACTGTTAAGAAACCACCAACACTGCCTCGGATAACAAATTTGGAATTAATATCGTAAAATAATTTTTGTAACAATTTTTGGTTTATTGATGTTTTTTCGGTAAAAATATTGAAATATGGAGAACCACTAATTTTCTGTTATCGCGC
Source organism: Sipha flava (assembly GCF_003268045.1). Lineage (NCBI taxonomy): Eukaryota > Metazoa > Arthropoda > Insecta > Hemiptera > Aphididae > Sipha > Sipha flava. Next base: position 1,239,919 of record NW_020271753.1, on the reverse strand, counting down.
CGCCGCCGCCGTCTCAATTTATCTGGCAACGACTGTAAGTACATTATCATCAACTGTTTACAAACATTATCGAATTTTCCTGGCGTCGGATGGAAAACAAAAATTTTTCGGTAATAACATCATCAGTGGCGTACATTCAATCTTGCTCTGGGGCAAAAATAATACTATAATATAATAAATAATATAATAAAAATAATAATAAAACAAAAATAATCGTTATCTTTTTTTTTTTCGTTGCACGGATAAATAAGATAAATAACTGCTATAAATAGATATTATTTTATACAACTTTTTTACCAATTTATAGTTTACTTTTACATTACAGTAAATTAATAGCTATTGGAATATAAAAACAGCAGAGTTAACAAAACTTTTTAAACACCTATGAATATAATTATTTAATTATCATAATATTTGTATAGTAGTATATTTTAAATTTAAAGCGTAATAATGAAACTACAAATATATTACACGTCATCAATAATAAAACAATTTTCTTTTCTTTTTTTTTTAACCCGGGGGGGGGTTGAACACAGACCCCCCTCCCTCCCCGTATATACGTCATTGAACATCACTAACACAATTGTTAGTGGCAAATTTCAGACACATTTCTGATTTTTATTATCAACATTATCGACAACACATGCTTGTGACAAATACTCCTTGGTCTAGAGCATAGGCGCAACTAGGGGGTGCTTGGGGGTGCTTCAGCACCCCCAGACTTTAATTTAGCACCCCCAGTTCAAAAACACCATAAATTGTAAAATCGCGTGAAAAACATAATTTTGTTCATTTTACGCAAGTTATTTTTATTTGTCGTTTTTAGCAGAAACACAAATTGTTTGTGATGATTATAGTTATACGTTATATCAAATATTATGTGATATAATATATTAATATCGACAATATCGTAGCAGTCATAGATAATAAATTAGCAGCACGATTAAATATGTATATCTAAAATCGTGGTTAGCAGTAATCAATTGATATAATTTAAAAATATGAGGGTTAGATAACAGATAAGTGATAAATGGATAAAACCAGTAGTTTATTTATAGAATACTGTCACTGTAGTTTATTCGATAAATCGCCAAATGTCATTGTTCGGCTGTTCCACGAATTAGCTATTTGTTTATCAAAAATCATATTATAATGTATACTCAATACTGTATACCGTATACGTTCTACTCGTTGACCATTGTCATTTTCTAAACCCATTACTGTACGGTTGACGGTTGTAATAAAATATATTTTGTTTTCTCATGTGAAGTGTTTTAACTGTAACCTATAATATAAATTTCAAAATGTATAGTATTTTTAATAGATTTAATAAAAAAACAAAAAAAATAATCACTCTATAGAAGATGAAAATATTGAAAATATTGACGACCCTGGAACCACTCGTCAAAGTTCATCATGTGAATTAAAAGGAAATATTACAGTGGCACTTCCAGGTACCTATATAATATTAAAATAATTGAACTGCTCATCGAAATAGTAGCCTATTCCATCAATACATTAGAGGGAGTAAATTAGCTTAAAAGGTTTTATATTTAAACTTAATTTTTTTTTTTTTTTTTTGGTTTTTGTACGTAGTATTGTATTGTAGTTCAATCCTTATGCGTTTTTTGGAATTAAAAGACTTAATTCTTCGTAGTTTATGTTAAATTGATAACTTTTACTTTTATACTTTTTGCACTTTTTTTATTCAAAACAATTTATTTCAAAGTAAGCCAGTTTTGCATTTGTCATAATATTTATTTTTACTAAACAATGTATTGTTATTTAATTTTTATGGAGTAGGGCACTATACTTTACTTGTTAAAATTTTATAATAAACAAGTTTTTTTCAAATGGTTTTATATTAAAGAATGTGAAGAATCGCCACAGTCAAATTCAAACATTGCAACGTATTCTGGTTTAAGTTTAGCTGACTTAGGTACATTGGATACTGGACCATGTCGCCCTGTTCTCTTTGTAAGTTTCTTTTTGATTTTTAGAAAATATATTAACACTATGGAAGATTTTGCTAAAATAGAATGTATTATGGTATATATAAAACCATTATACATTACTACATTAGCTATTTTATTATTAAATTAATATTTATCAAATAAAATATTTTATATTGAGGAATATTTTAAATTAAGTAATTTAAATATAAAAATGTTTAAAATATATTTTCAATTGTTAACTTTACCATTATAAAAATATATAAACATTCTTATCATGGACTTCATAAGTTTATTTGAATCCATATAGGCTTACATAAAAACAAAATTTGGAAAGCAGTATAGGTCATTCCAAAGTGAATGGTATACAAATTATGAATGGTTAGAGTACAGCATAAAATGTAATGCTGCGTTTTGTTTTGTTTGCCGAATGTTCGGCTAAGGGCAAGTATGGAGCAACAGCGTTTCACAGATTTATCAATATTGAATATTGAAAGAGATATTGTTAATAAAATTACTTCATCAGAAATACTAGAAAAATATTCAACTACTAAAAGAAAAATAATATTAGTATGAAATGTAAGAATTTTGAATTATATATTTAGTTATAAAATGTACCTTATAAAAGTAACTGCTAAAAATTTTAAATTATATTATTAATACATAATAATTTTAACAAATTATAAAATAGATTTTTTTTATTTGTATCGCCTAAATAATATAATATATGTAATATCAGGTATATTACTGTTAGTATACTTAAATATTGTGTGCCATGTTTTTATGGTTCATTTAAGAATGGTTATAGTAATTATAAGATTTAAATATGGTATTTGGGGGTGTGGGGGTATAGTCCCCACGGGTCTGTGTCCTCTACATAATTTTAGCACCCCCAGTGTTTGGCTTCTAGTTGCGCCTATGGTCTAGAGGTGACTTTATTTATCAAAATTTGATATTATTTAATAATATTGTTCATGTAACGCAAATATTATTTTTTATACACTGGTTGCGAAACCACTAAGGCGATAAACCATTTGCATTTTTGTAATTGGCTCTCAAAAACAACTTAAACACTTAAACCTATTACCGGTAATTAATACTTACTATACAATGACATATCGTAGTTATTCGTTCTGTACGTCGAAAAACATCGTGCGTAAACGTATTGACTCTGGTATGTTATTAGTTTCTATTTTTCGTTTACCATTATTACGCTTTTATTTTATTATAATAATGGCTTCAACGATGTTTTTTTTCATTATAACCACAGTTATGGAAACAAGATGTAGCTTACAAAAATAAACTCTGCTACTTTTTATGTTCTATATAATTTATAAGTACAAGTAATAATTAAAAAAAAAAACCCATAATATCCGACCAAAACCACTTCGTTGTAAATTCGTGTATGAAAAGCTCTCTTAAAAATATGTAAACACAGTATATTTAATAATGACTAAAGCTTTAAAATATGTTGAAACTATGTAAAATGATGTTTCAAATTTTACAAATAACTAACACGACATATAAGATTGTTTGTAATATTATTTATATTGTTTACATGACAGGAAATGTAAACAAATATATAATTAATAATTAATTTCCTGCAATTTGTATGATTACTTCCTGTCAAGTAAAAAATATGTTAATTAAGTGATGAACTTTACAAATAATCTTATTCGTCATCAGTGGCGTACGCAAGGGGAGTGTTAGGGAGAAATAATATACACCCTCATGAATAGTTCAATGTATCTTTTCGAATTATGAAACAATGACTAAAAAAAAAAAATTTCCCAATAAAATATCCATCATTATTAATAAACATTAACATAACATATTAAATGACAAAAACATAGATCTAATTATTCTGTAGGTGATCCGAAACATTTTTTTTTTTTAATTATTATATTCCTTCCATTCGTTGACAACTTAGTTCAACAGATAAAAAAAAAATGAGTTATATAAAATATTTTCAATAATATAAATATTGTACACAATTGTGTGCATTTTATATTATTTTAAAATTGATATTGATTGCAAAATTCATATACATACAGTTGTATAAAATATTGTGTGCTCGATAGAGAAAGTCCATAATAATCTATCGTAATTACCGACTTAAGTTTGTAAGTAGTTAAGATACCAGCTTCTAGTACTTTGTCGGTATATCTTATTTTCAAGCCTGGAAGTTAATAAGTTAAAAGTTAAGTTAAATTAACTTATTACCTTAACTTATTTCATTACTAATAAATTAACTTAACTTAACTCATTTCCTTACAGATTAACTTGAAACTAACATTATTTTTTCGTTTATCCCAATTAAGTAAATTTTGATTTTCTAAACCAAAAAAATATTTTTGTAAAATATCGCATTCGATAATAAGTTCATGGTATTTAAAAAAATATAAAAATAAAAATTTCGAAGACTTTTTAGATGAGACCATAATATTTATCTCGGAATTATCTATTGATATAGGTCCCACCATTCTCGGGAAAAGTATTCAACCGTCTACAGACTATTGAATAAAAGAAGTCAAGCCACCCATGAATTACATTACCATTGTCATGAAAAGTGGCCGTAAATCTATATAATAAAAATAGGTACATATTATCATTTAATATGACTAAAAAAAAAGTTTAACAGACTAAATAATTCTTAATAATAATTGTACTCTATTATTATTAAAATTATTCCATAATCTATGAAATTATTAAATAAGATTGATATTATTAAATATTATTGAATAAGAAAAGAAATGAAAGAATTTTTGTATGACTTAAACCGTTTGATTATCTATATGGATAATTTTATATTGACATCATCCATATGCAAATGGATAATGTTAAATATTGGTGGATAAAGTCCGAAATTTAGATATTAGCCAAACGCAGTAGCTAAACTTGTGATTAACCGTCTAAACTTAAGTTTAGCCATACTCCTAACACTAGCCGTCACATATATATTAGATTTAACATCCTAAATATGGCTCTCATATTGAAAATATATAAAAATGGTACTATTGTTACATTGTTATTTCATTCTTGCGAGAAAGGAATGGTGGAAAAATTGGTCATAAAAAATATATACTTATTCAACTGGTTAATTTACTTCGGAGTAATAAAACAAGAGATTTTCAAATTGATTGGCCGACGAATGAAACTTTTTTCAATAATTACTAGGAATCAGTGGTGTGTATTTACGGGGGGTGATCTGGGTGATATATCACCCCCCCCCCCCAGAACCTTTTTTTTTATTCATTTCACTTTTCTTATTTTTCTTTTAAATTCTTGAACCGTAAGTCCGTAATGGACGTAATAATTTTTAGTATTCCATCAGTCCGTTATCAATAGAAGTTAATAATAGACATAGACATAGTTGTACATAGACAGTAAACACTATAGTTATTGTTAGTTTCAAGAAAATCGTGAACATTAGATAATTATTATTATTATTATAGTTTAATATCCTAATGTTCATGGTTAGTTTATATATCTATTAATCAATTATATCTGTGATTATTTAATTTATACTATATTAGCGATAGTGCATAAACAATGTGTTCAGTGTTCACATTTGCTCTCAGTCCTTTCGTGTAATCGTGTCTCGTTTAAAATTAACCGATCAGTAAACAAATTTTTGACATTATTTTGTGATCTAACTTATATTTATTATGAAAATAAATGTATAATATTATTAATGTTGGTATAGTTTTAAATAAAATCATGTTATATAAAAGAGCACTTTACGGAAACTGGAAAATTATGATAACAAGATCCTCCTAGAAGATATTTGTCCCCTTGGCTCTAAATGTACAAAATAGTTATGGTTATATCACCTCCTAGAAAAAATTTTAGATACGCCACTGCTAGGAATTATACATCATAAGATATTATGTTGTAAAATAATAAATATAAAATGATAAATTATTATGAAATACATCAAAGTTGTGCTTACATACGTTACGTCGTTTGGCAAATCCTGTTGTACTATAAGTTGTATGAATATTCTAATTCGTCGTACAACTTCGCTAGTATCAAACTAAAATATTACAACTGATCATACTAAAAGACGTATAACTGACCGTACAAGATATATAACCCTGGGCAGTGGCGTATTCACTTGTTTCTCACTGTAGGCTTGTGAAAAATTGTCGTCCTTAAATAACTAAAATATTAGACTAAGTTATCATTTATTTATTATAAAATATACAGTAAAAATTTTTATTTATATTATAATACATAATTTCTTAAGAGTTCAACATTTTTTATGAATAATTAACAACTACATAAAATAAATTCTTTAAACTTGAATATAATAATTATTAATTATATTAGTCTACGTCAACATCTGGTAGTAGCAAAAGTGCCAATTTAATCTTTAAAATTAAATTATTTTAACATGTCTCTATTGATAACAATGCCAAATTATTTAATTTTTATAAAGCCTACTAAATACAACGATGGCTGTCTGCTACAGGTATAAGTAATATATATATTAAGTGTAATTTACCCGTAAAGTTCATTCTAAGAAGTTTAGTCGTTTGAAACCCACAACGTTTCAAAGACTTTTACTTCGCCGATGTCAACATCTTATAAGCACCGTGCGCGTGTTATGTACATCGATCAATTGTTGCAGAGCTGGCATGTTTTCAATCGCCTTCGAATACGACGAAAAAAATACGAATCAGCACACGTCGCTATATTGTACGAGTATATTATTTTAATACGTATAATACATTATACACGAATGATTACCGTTTAATTCACGAGTGTAACACTAAATATTAGTTTTCTGTTAACGTTTTTAATTCTGCCAACTAATCCGGACGGATATTTGTGTTATCATTACACAGTGTCCTAAGGTTTATGTCCGTTGCGTGGGTTCATATTATAAATTCTTGGTTATACTGTTTCAAATGATTGTTAAAAGTATGATCCTTTTTAAGGCTCAGGTGAGGCTTACATTTCCGATTTACTGTCTTCTGATTTCATAGTGTTTTATATCGATCTTCTTTATCGTACGCATAAATCACACCCAATACGATGTGTACAAACAATAATCGGTACACCCAGTCACGTTATACTAATTGGACGCTTAAGATATTGAAAACAGTTCGTTAACTTCAAGGACATTCACCTCAGATCGTGCATATCTAATGCCAAAAATACTAGAATTGTTTTAATGTTACTAGCATTTAATACTACTATTACTACTGCCGCTACTACTATTGCTCCCACGCTTATCTGTGAAATCAAATTTCTTTTAACGGCTGTGCATATATGTTCAATTCGCACTGCCTCGAGAGCCTAGTTTACCGAACGAGGATGCAGTGTCTGAAAAATATTCCGTAACGTAAAAAACCGAATTAAAATCAAACGAACGTGATCCAAAAGTTGTTTCACTGGTGAAAATATCGGAATTAGTGTGTTGTTAAGGCCGTTAAGTACAGACAAATATCGATTGTGTAATACCAATTATCTAGCTTATGCGAATAAAAATACGCGAAAAACATTGTAATACAATCAGTTTTTTATAATACGTAGCCGGCCGTCGGTAAAATTTGATTTAAAATGCGATCGACAAAAATAAGTTAGGTATGTCACCCGTTGTACATCTCGATTTTTGTTTTGAACGACTCATCAAGCGGCCAGTGTTTGTATCATTTTAACTTTTTCGTGCTGCAATCGTACAACGATATATTTTTGTACAACTTCTGTCGTTTGGACCGCCGACAAGGCTATTACGTTTTCACCGGTAGTTAGCACAACCGTATAAGCGACACTGAACGTGTCTCGTTCGCGTAACACATTATTCTCGTTAAATTTTCCCGTCCGTTCGCAACAACGGAGCGCAAAACGGCAAACGCAAGCGTTGGTGGTGTAGCGATCGTAGTGCAGCAGCGTTCGCTTTCACATTCACCGTGATTTGCGTGCGTGCGCGCGTGGTTGGTACGCCGTGCGAATTGCAACCGTGTCCTTACGGTAGTCGCACTATAGTGCGCACGCGGCACTTTCACTGCTGGGCAATGCTGATCCGCACTGGTACGCGTGCGCATTTCAACTGGTCTCGCGCAGTCAAGACGTACGACCGTTCGACAACGGTACCGTGTTCTATCGTCAACCGTCGTCGGCACGACCGATAATAACATTGCAGCGGAGATCCCGTGGTACCGTGTAAAGGTGCGACGACATCGTTTGTTAGTCGCGCGCAGTTGGGGAAGACCGGTTCTCTCCCGTTAAACTCTCTTCCGCCCGCACGCGATATCAACACAACAACATCGTATTATTTTCTCTCTCTCGACCCGGCCGTAGATATCCCCGGCGACGGCAAGAGGTACGAGGCGCGTTCTTCGCCTGCACGTGTGCGCGCGCGCCCTCGAGATTCGGTTTTCATTGTTGTCGTCGTCGCTGTCCTTCCCTTCGCTCCGTGCGGGTGGTGTCCCCGCAGCGAGTCGCGTCCCTTGCCGTTGGGGCGTCTAACCGGACCGTAGCATCAGCGAAACGGAGTGGGGACGACGACAAGATATCGGTGCATTTACGATCGTCCTGGTGGCCGCGGTTAATCCGTCGCAGCAGCAACAGTAGTAGCCGGCGGCACGTTTCCTTCTGCCGCAGCCTGTCGTCCACATGTCGTCCTCTCAGCCGAACGCGTTCAACGAGTTCAACATGAACTCTTCGTCGGACATTTTCCACTCGCCCACGACAATGGTAAGTACTTGTTCTTTTTTTCGTATTCCGTCTCCGTCGTTACCCGTTTTGTTTTGTTTTTTTACTAACCGTGACAGTACCGGTATTTGGTATCTCGCGGAATATTTCCCAACGCGGTTACCCTAGGAGATGCGTCCGATACGTGGCGCGGTCGGCCACCGTTGATTTCGCAATTGATTACGCGTTCTTCCGTCACGCGTACGCGCACCATGCGTTTGGCCGAAAAAACACACGATAACGAAAACGACCGAGATCATCGTTGTTGCACAGCCTAGGGATGGGTACGTTTGCAAGAAAAAAACGAATTGATTCAGATAGAGGAGGTGGAAATACAGTACAAACGACTCCCGGCCAACTTGTTTCGGACTTCGTAAGATTATTTACTATTGTTCGTTTCTTACGCGACAGGTTTTGAATCTTTGACAAACGATTTAACTGATTCGCTTATCAGTCTACTTATATCATATCTTAGGCCGGCCACACACCAAAAGAGCAAAACTGTGTTAATAATTGTAAGTAATTTTTATTTAAGTCAACTAAAAACTAATTGTTTTTGGATGGCCGTATACCAAAAGAGCAAAACTGTGTTAGTCATCGTTAGGTTGAAATCATATTTATAGTATTTAATATCGTATTTAGTCACCAACATGTCTTCCGACGAAGAAAAAGTTATTGTCCCTATTTTGTGTTCTTTGTTGTTAGATATCGAAGAGTGAAAAACAAAAAATCATGTGGGTTCATCCTTTAAATAAAAAACGTACAACAAATAATTTAATTTAATTTAATTATCTTTAAAATTATAGATCTTTGTTGATCTTTGTTGGACAAGTGTTATAAGTGTTTCTAGGTCTGTATTTTCAGCGATCATAATAAAGTCTGTGTAGAAAAATTAAATAAAATTCATATGTTTATTATTTGTTAATTTATTATGTGGATATATAATATGTACACACATGATGAAGATTTATTTAATATAGGTACACAAAATGTATAATATATGAAAAAAATATATAGTATATTTAAATGTAATATAATATATAAAAACAGTATTAAAATATAATAATTATATATGTTACGTACGACCGTTTTGCAACGACTACGGTATCCTACTAGTTTTGACTGATAAAAATTGTTTTGTCTTGACTGACGGAATAAAGCATGTTCTATTTTGATAAAACACGATTAGTCATGACTAGAATTGACTAAAGAGCAAAAATGTTTTGTTTTGACTATGACTTATCAGTGTGCGGGTTTTCACTGAATTACATGAGTTCTATTTTTGATTAGTCATAATAAAGCTACCTAAGTCTGCTTTAAGCAGTTTTGCTCTTTTGGTGTGCGGCCGGTCTTACGCGTACCCGCAATCAACCAAGTAGTATTTCCGCACTGTAGAGTAAAAACTTATTTTAGCAATATTTATCACGAGTATACCTTAATATATATATATATATATATGTGTGTAAATTCGTAAAACCTACACAAATTCAACCATTATCGCAAATATAAAACAAAGTTTTATACATCTGTGGCCGTGATAACCATTGTAATCAATAATTCGATAGAATAATCAATCATTGTATTTTTTATTCATAGCTATAGTTTTATTATTAAAAATCTGTGATGTACACATTACGAATATTGTACAACTTAATTTTATCATTTATTCAAATTAATAAGTATTTTTTCTTTTTATATTACATATACTTGTGTGGAGCAAAGTCACTTGTTTGTGCAATGTGTACAAATAATTTAAGGTAAATCTGGTCAAATGTTATATCACTCAGTACACATTTAAAATGCTCTAATTATTAGTTATGTATTGTCAAAAAAATTGATAAACTAATAATAAGTAATTCATTATATTATCACAAAGATAGTAAATTAACAAAATGAATCATAAATGCAATCTTATTTAGTGATTCTTTGAATCAGCGATTGAATTTAAATTCAGATGAATTAGTGAATCATATGCAAGTCATTGAATCGATTCAAATTTGTCAAACCATTTAAACAATTCATTTTTCTCACCCCTACACTGAACACCATTTGGCTGTAATAAGATGTTTTGTCCGTGAGTGCTATGAGACGTTTATCAACTGATAATATTACTATTCACAGTGTGGATTGCTCAGGCTTTCAATAATATACACGTATAACCATCTATGTGTATATATCCTATACTTTGACATGATTCCCATTATGATATTTACCATAAAACGCATAAAAATTCCTTTAGTACGTTTTCGTGGATGATTTTCGACGCACCTTTCTTACATAGTCCAGTGTTTCTTTGATCTTTGAATCTGATTAAATACATACAAATAGGTATAAAATAATTTGAATTCGGTTCCGATTCTAAAATGTTTATTACTATTCCATTTCCATGCGGTTCTTTTTATGATCTTTGTTTTATAAATATCTACCTCTATGAATAAACTCTAAGTCTATACAACATTCTGGTACATTTTATGTAAAATACAATTTATTGCATTATTCTAGGCCCTAATTCTATAGAAAACGGATTGATTATTTCTCAGGCTCATTTACGTGAAACCCATTAAAAAAACCAGTTGAAAAAATTCCTATCTGAAGGAAACATGATAAATAAAATGTTAATGGATTTACTTTAATTGTTCGTACGTTATATTAATGGTTATTGATGATTCACAACGTGTTCAGGAATGGTGAAAAAAACAGGATCGCTCAAAATATTTATTATTTACAACGCAAAAACAACTTAAATTTTATTTTAAAAGATTAATTAAATTTTTTTTTTGTATAAAAATATTAAAATATACCAATAAAATTTGCCAATATTTATTTTTAAATATTGACAAATTGTATTGAATTTAATTAAGCAAAATTCAATTTTATTAAGTTAATAAAGTATAATTAGAATGCTGAATGTTTTATTATATGTATATTTAGGATTAAAACGATTTTTGGGTAATTTTTCCGTTCGATAAGCGTTCCTCTCCTCCAGGAAAATGATAAAACCAACCTTTGCTTTGATTATATTTTTATTTACTATGTAAATTCATATATTATAATATGCGAATTATCACTGTGTGATTCAATGAGAAAAAAACAAATGTAAATAAAAATAATTTAATTACCTAACTCGGTAAATGTATTTATGTTTTAAATTTTTGAAAATTCCATTCAGCGTGTATGGGTTTTAATAATTATACATAAAACTTATATAAATAAAGGCTGTGGATTGTAAAATAACGATAAATATCATACAGCTTTTCAAAACTTATCTTTATTACATATTGAAATATAACTACTAATGAAACTTTTACATTTAAAGAGGGATAATAATTTTCCACAGGAATTTAAAACTAAAGATATTTATAGATAATGCTATTTTTGTTCTATTATTTTGAAAATAGGTGAATTACTACTTTCTGACCTTTGATACAATAACCAGTATGTTATATCTAAAGAAATATGATAAAAAAACGCCCCTGAATGCAGTACACAGTTATATGAAGTTACGGAAATAATATTTTTAATTACTATGCATGTAAAATTATTAAAAATAATCCCGTCCCGTTTCATATCCCGCTAATATTATAAATATATATAACGATAAGAATACGTGAAGAAATTTACTAATTGTATGAAATATTTTCTTAAGTGTCTGTACAGACACAAATAAATCAATAAACACAAAATAAATTCCACTTTCTCAACAATAAGGTATCTCAACTCATTCGATTTCTGAGATATTTTCTTAGATGAAATTAATGTAAAATTATATATCATATAATATTATTATTATTTCTTAGTATATAATTATATCATGACCTCCTTTGCAAGTAACGAAATTTAAAATTTAAAAGAAAAAAAATCCTTATTGACTAAGTAAAAGTACACTATAATGAGTGAATTATTTCCATAAAAATCTCATGTCTTGAATAAAGCTTTAATTTTTAATTGTATTTTCATATGACTGATTTTATCGAAGTTATATATACCGAGGAATAACTTATTTATGACTTCATGGCGTTTCTACAATATGATATATTAAAACAGTGTATACAATCATAGTCTAGGACTTAGATATTTACCTATTTTCTTGGTAAACACTAATGTTGTAATAATAATATTAAAACATTCAAGATATAGATAAGTTAATCAGCAAGAATTTCCATTAGAATCTGTGACACCATAAACCTCTAATGAAATAAGATTTACAAAGGGAACCTTACATCATAATGATAAAAGTTATGCAATCGAACTTTGACACTTTCTATCTCTATCGTAACCTTTCTCTGATAATTTATTTACATTATATTGCATTCCAGTAATTATTTTTATTTCATATTATGGTATAATAAATGTATACTTATAGGTCTATAAAATTTGTTGAAACTCTGTAACATTAAGTTGATAGCTTTGTTTGTTATCGATATTAGTAATTCAATTATAAATGATGTATGTCAAAGTGAAAATATAGATAAATAATGATTAAAAATTGTTGTTTGTATATTCTTATAAAATATAATATAACTTATAATACATATCATTATTTATATGTAGAGCGCGGATTTGTATGCACTTAAAAGTATCGAAATATGCCATATAATATGCAGTAAAAATCATGAAAATATGCAAAAAATATGCAGTCAAAATCATGAAAATATGTAAAAAATATGCAAAAAATATGCAAGAATTTTTTATTTTTTTAAAATTTATAATTCAACTTATAAAAATTAATTACTTAAATACTTAATATAAAAAAAATTAGGGAATTTTCTGAACTTAATTTATTTTTAAAATTGTATTTATTATTAAAATAAATAATCATATGCATTTCAAGTTTATCTTCTGTGAAGTTGTGTCGTTTATCGGTTAACATATTTTTAAAGAATGAAAACGAACCCTCGATGTCAACCGAAGTTATTGGGGCATATTTGAAGCAATTGATATGTCGATAATCGACTGACACAGCAAGACCGATTAAGTTTACGTCGTAATCGATTATTTATTTTATAACTAAATATATATATAAATTATTATTTGGTGACTATGACATTTATTTTTAATTTTTCTACTAGACAAAATATTATTTTATACATTTTTTTTAAATTTTCACTTCAATATACAATAAATTTTGTATTTTGCCAAAATATGCGAAAATATGCAGAAATATGCAAAAAAATTTCACCATTAGCTTCAAATTATAATGATTCGTGGAGATAATTGACAAAAATCCAAAAATATTGAAAGGAAAAAAATATGGTATTGCATAGAAATCCGCGGTCTATTTATAAGTGTCACGCAATAATAATTCAAATTACTATTAGATTATATTAAATTGATATTAACGTAACTATTTAAGTAATGAGTAGTAACACGAATAATAAAATATGACTTTTAAACAATAAATTTACTATTATGTAAATGATAATTATTTTAGGGATTTTTAATACTAAAAAGTTCATAAATATTGAAATATGACAGTATACAAATATTAATAAACAAAATTGTTTTATATGAATAACTGAATAATTTATGACAAAATTACCATAATATAGTAGAATAACATATTATTTAATGCTGTAAGAGTAAAATTATTTTGATTTATTTATTTATTTTTTTTAAAAAAGGTCTCGACAATATTGATCGTAAATCGTATTTTACATAATGATTTTTAGCACATTATGGTAGGTATACAAATTGTTTGATGGATCGGAGAAAAAGACAACAAAAACAAATAAAATGTAAACAAAAAATGAAAAAATAAAATATAATAAATAAAAAATATAGATATGTAAATTTTATTAGGTGCTGAAGATTTTAACTATCCTAAGAACTTAACTTATGTATAAATATATAAATATGTATTTTTTCTATGCTGTAACAGTTAAAAAGATATTGATTTTCAATCTTATCCCAAAATAATAACTAATTAATAATGAGTCATTAGTCATTAGTAATGAAAAATAGCTAATATTATTTTCCAAATGTCAAATTTGGGTATTGCAAATTATTTACATTTGCATTTACGTTCCTTCACCGTTATTTAGTTGTTTTTCATAATTGGCTCGAATACTTAAAATGTAAAAAATAAGTTATATTTAATTTAAATTACCTAATGATTTTAAGTTTCAATTATTTTAAGATTTAAAAGTGAATACACAATAAATAAATTATGCTTCGATTGTAAAAATGTTTCTAAAATATTATGAATGCTAAAACGTCCAACTAAAAAAATTTAATACTAAATAAAGGATGAATTATAGTTTTATTTAAAACCGATTATTTTGATTTTCAAATAAAAAAAAAAAAAAAAAAATTAATAAACAAATAGATGTTTAATTAATATTTGAATCATTTATATATTTAGTTTAGTAATTTAGAGTGCGTAGTATAATTGGGTATGGAATAACCAGACGAAAGACATGTATTTTTCAAATTGATACTAACTCGTCAATATATATAACACTTGTATATCCATCATTTTGGCTTATTTATAATTTGTTCTACAATGTTATAATTTATAGTTATGTTGTAATTATTTCTCTTGTTATAACCAATATATGATTTGTGTTTGGAAAAAAATTATGGTAAGTAATTCTAGTATATTACGTAGGGGTAGTTTATTTAATATTTTACACTTCATTTATGAAACTGTAACTATATGACCAACATTTTGATGCTGTAATAATGCTTTATATAATGAATGTTATAATATAATAAATAAAAATTAAATAATAAAAAAATTAGCAGATATTTTATAACAAGGGAATAAATACAATTTCTTCTAATTCAAGCTATACATTTTTGCATCATCCAAAATTTTATCTTTAAAGCGATGAACTTTCTGATATTTTAATAATTAAATATAAAGTACAATTAAAACATTTCTGGTTTTTTTAATGTAAACCAACTTGAAGACATTATAGCCTGAAAAATATTTTATTTTTAGTGTCCTATAAAATTAACTATGAAAATTCACATAGTAAATTATAAAAAGTAATTTATAATAGTGCATACGTGTACAAAATAATAAAGATTAATTATGAGTGTATAATTTTCCATTGTTTATTCATCAATTTTAATTTTTGAAGTATATTTATTGTTTTAAATAATATTGTAAAATCGTTTTATAATTCTCTTATTAATTTTTATAAATATTAAAATATATCAAATAATGTACCTACAGTACATTCTTGTTATTTGAAATATAATATGAAGACGTTTGAACTGTTTCATTTTGGATTTAACGTATTTTATTTAGTATTATAACCAACTGTAGCAGATTTTATTTGATTTCAAACATTATTATGTTATTTTAAATTACTAGTGAATTTCTATGAATACATGTTTAATTTATTGCATTGTATACATTGTATTCTAATACATATTTGATAAAAAAATCAAAAATATTTATGTTTATTAAATGTATATACATTTTGAAAGAAAATCAAATATCTAATTATATTTTGATTTAAATTTATGAAAATGTATTTGTTAAAAATACAGCAACTTGAAAATCATAAAAATTATATAAAGCATACTTTTTTAATTTTAGTTTACTTTCGTAATGTTACAATTATTTTAAATTTAAAATATTTCACTAATTCTGAGTTATTACTTCACAACTTTATGTAGTATACATAAAATATAGCTTATTGGGGTGTACAATTATTTTTTACTGCATGTAGTAGTTTTTAGAAGATTTTTCTAAGTCTAGATAACATTTTATATTTATAAAAATATCTTCAAACACCCAGTAAGCGATGTTTGCATATTTGAATACATGGGTTGATCTTCAGTTTTTCGTTTGTAAGGGTACAAAGGCATTTTAAATATTTAACAGGGTGTAGTATGTACTAAAATTTTAATCATACACAAAACGTAATTTAAATTTTATAGAAGGTTCACTTTGAAAAAAACTAATCATTCTGTAATTACAAAAATAATATACCATAAATTTGTTTGATTGAATATTTTTGAAATAACACACGTTTAATAAAAAATGATAGGTAGTTTTCAATTAATAAACAATTATTACTCATATTTTATCCGAATAATTGATAGCAGGAAAAATTAATATCAACTAAATAATTATTTTAAACGATGAAAATCATATTTTATTATTTTAATATTCTTAGTCAATACATAATAAAAAGAAAGCATGTGGTTTTTTTAAAATATTATTTCAATTTCTATAATTTTACATGTTATATACATTTTTTTCCTCTATATTTATTGTTTATCAAGCATTACATTTTCTATTATTGTTAGTTTTGTATTGAACAGTGTTTTTGGATATGAAAATGTAGACGATATATACTAAAGTTTATAAAACCATTTTGACAAAAAAAAACGTTTCTATTGTATAAATCTATTGAATCAAGCAGATCATGAAAGTTTTTACAAGTCATGTAGAAGATTATTGTTCACCACGTCAATAAGTTTACAAAGTCGAATTGACTTTTAGATTTTGAGTAAGCCCCGTGGTCAAACAATATTATATTTAAATAATTTTGTTTTAAGAAAACATTATTTTTAAAATATATGATTTATTAATTGAATTTATTGCTTAACGTTTATTTTATTGTATCGAAATCTTCAAATCTTGATATATACTTTTACGAACATTTTTTTGCGCCCAACACTAGTATAGTTAACCAAGTCTACCAACTAGACTTATAAAACATGTAAAATATACATGCGTAAAAATGTAAACTATACCATATTTGTGATCTTATAGAATAGTCATGTTCGCTATAATTCGATTGATGTAAATTCATTAATATCTATTTAGACTCAACTGCGTGTATATACAATGAAACAGTGGTGCGCTGAACTAATTTTTGATGGGAGCAATAATGTATACAAGGAGGACCACCCACCAAGCAAATTTTTGATGGAAAAATTGCTCCAAAATAATATTTTTGCCACATCACTATAATGAACTAAAATGATGTTGTATAATAACAATATCTAGTAGACCATATTGATCATATTGCAAGTATAGTCTAAAAATAAATGATACATTTTTTTTCTCCTCGGAAGAAATGTCACCGACAAAAAAAAAATTTTATCATGTGATTTTCATTTTGGTTATTTTAATATTACGTATACATACTTATATACATTATATACATATAACCATGAGTGTTAATGTATAAACAATAACTGTAATAGTAATAATAAATCATCGGAACCAAGATATTATGCACGACGATGATTAATACCTTTCGTGAATAACCGGGCTACAGATGAGAGTGGACGAGCGATAGTTTGAGAGTGAGCTTATTTTATCCGCTTTCTCTCTCCCCCTAATAATTCATCAATATTTTATTTCCAACTCATCTGAGATGCAAACAATAACAAAAGAGACGAGAACGAGAACTGCAAAAAACAATAATGTGACCCATTATAATAATAATAAATCATTGAAAAAATAAATATACGCGTGATTACACAGCTTGTATTTTTGAATTAATATTGTATACGTTATCCAGGTACAGCTAAAGGTGCACAAGGTGTCGATCGAAAAATGTTGATGGTACCGGGCCCGAATCAGCTCGCAATCAACACATATTATGCTATATATTTTTTGAAATTTTAAATGTTCAAATGGATATAATTTCAAAATTATTTCATTAGTTTTATATAATAATAATTAAGAACAACAGTTCTGGTATAAAATTAGAAAGTAGATAAATCGGTAACAGTAACAACTGTTAAAAGCTTATTTTCTAACGACCACTTTATGTTGTATTTACGGTTTAATAATTGTATACAAAAAATATTGTACTCGTACATTATGATTATATTAATCTGATCACACAATTATAAATGTACCGATCATCAAGGTTGGACTGAAAAAATTGCTATTCCTAAACGAGCGAACGTAAGGTAATAAAAATAAATAAAATAGAAAATATAAAGTTTACTTGATGAATATTATTATGCTAAAAAATTACAAGAACTTCAATTATGATTGAAAACATTTTTTTCCATTCATAAAAAATGTTTTTTCCAAACCTCCTATAGTTACTTTATGGGATAAATACTTGCACGGGCAAGTGGTATAAGGTTTACTACCTTATTCCACTTCCCCGTGTAAGTATTTTAAAAAGAGAATATATTTGTTATTAATAAAAAAATAAAATTAAATACATTTTTAAGGGCTCTCTAAGGCTCAGGTCTGTATAATATGACTTAATCCACGGTACGTGTATAACGGTCAGGCACAACTCGAAAACCTGTAAAATATTTTGCACCTCGAATCCGACACAACAACGTAAATGCATTCACGCACATTGCACACACGCGCGCGCGCGCGGGCGCACACACACACACACAAACACACACATACACACACACATACACACGTCATAAGTGTAGTAGTGGTAGTAGTAGTAGTAGTGGTAGTTGGTAAACTCGCGTGGTTTTACGCTACATATTATCGCGGAGAGACGACAGCGTGCTCTTCAGTTTTGTGTTAGTCCGTGTTGAACTGCGTGCGCGGTGTCATCTGTGCGCGTATCTCACCTGTTATTTGCGGCACAATAATTTATGTTCTTCTTAATTCTTCTTCTTATTATTATTACTTTTGTTATTATCGCGTCGGATATCATTATCGACGTCACGTCACGTGAGATATAACAACAGCCCGTCACCTAATAGTGTTGCACGAGGCGTTGGGTTTGTGTTCGCGATCGTTGCCGAAAGATTTCTCCCGCGTCGACGGCGGCACGCACGAACACAATTCAGAATTATAATAATAAATCGTTGTAACCGGAATAAATTGAATCGGTAAACATAATAAACAGTAACAATAAGAACCGTACAGGTATCGGTACCGTTCGAGTCGTTAATCTCGTCGATCGTTGTTTTTCTCTCGTGCTCTTTCCCATCCCCTGTGACTCCGCGATTGTCGATCGTACGCGTGTTCGGATTCATAAAGCAGTAGAGGTACTACACGCACGATGAACGGACACGATCACACCGTGTGCCACGCGCCCACGTCGTAAATCTCGTGTGCGGGTATTCTGCGGTTCTTCGAGGACCGCGCTCCATCGTAACGGTAGCGCACCACCAGTGCACCACCAATAGTGTATCAACACCACCTGTGTACAACATTCCATTCGTCCGGTTGTCGAGTACCGCCGCAACATGGAAACGGTGTTCTCGTCCAGTAACGGTGAACGCGCGGACGCCCCCATGGTCACCGTCACCACCACCACCACCGCCGGCAACGCCAACGCCAACGCCGCAACGGTGCTGGACACCGCTGAACCGCGGAAATTGCGCGACCGAAACGTCAGGGTAAGACGAAATCAAGTCGTTACGTACTGCGCTGCTGCGACGATGGTGGCGGCCGGTGACATTATTTTTATAACGTTTTTATTAAATCGGCTCGTTCTATGTATAGACTAGCCGTCGCACGGCCGACGGACAACGGTCGATTTCAGACGCGTTCCGTCGGTTTGGCGAGACGCGAAGGCCTCGTCGTACGCGGTGGCGGCGGCCCTGCGCTCACCGTGTTCGAAAGCACCGGGATGTAATGATCGTCGCGTGTCCCCGAGCGCCGACGATGTGTGTTCGCACGCGCGTCACGTTTTCGCGATGCACCCGACACCAACGTGCACGCACAATATTTCCGCGACCCGTTACCGCCGTCGACGGCAGGTGCGCCGTCTGGTTGGCACGCGAAAAAAACATCGCGTTCAGACGGACCGTCGAGTTCTAGCTCGATTGTTACTTGTTCGCTTGTTTCGTCGTTGTCGTTACAGTAGACAATCGAAATAATCGGTTCCTCGGATCAATTCGTGGCCGTCTACGGTGTACAAACAAATGTCCTAAACCGCCCCTTCCAAATTTAATATACGAGCTTTGTCAATCATCAAAAATGTTATCGACATTTTTTTTGGTTATTGTTTAAAACATGTCTATTTATGTTATGTTCATATTATATGAAATCGATGAAATAATTATGGTATAAAAAACTGTATTTTTCCGTTGTAAACATCTCAATTATTGTGTTTACATAAATTGTTTTAAAAATGTTTTCACATCCTAACCTTGAGAAAAATATATATAAGAAATATTTTCCTTCATTAGTATCATAATCATTACTACGAATCATATAGGTACTTCCTTCTATTCGTTTTTAGTTTATTAAAAATTAAGATTTATTATCTACATTTTATATTAAAATACTCGATCGATTCATAGAAAATAGGTTCTAATAGAAGTTATTCCTAAAAAATAAAATTTACTTATTATGTTATTAAAAGAGCACACAACACAAAACAATAGTTTTTTCCTTTTTGAAAGTATGTCCAATTCTAAGAATAATGGTATAGGTTTTACTACCCACATTATTTAATAAATTATTTGTAATTGAAAAAATACGCGAGACGTCAATGTCGTATTTTCGTTCATCGAAATGTATAGGTACGCTAAATCAGCGTTTCCCAACCTATGGGTCGTAACTCAACATTGGGTGGCAAAATATTTTTGATGGGTTCGTAAATATATGATAAGAAAAATATCTTACTTATCAAAATATAGTTTTTTGTATTATAATTCAGTTTTGCAGTATATGATAAAATCCCTTATAGTAAAATTATCAATAAGCGTGTGAGAGTTTTTTTTTTTTTTTAAGAGCCGTCTACTCAAAATAAAATACATTTATGAGTCGCTTAAGCACAAAGGTTGGAAAACACTGCGCTAAATTATCACAGCATGCTTTAAGAACAACGCTTAAATGTCGTAGAACCTTTGTTGTTACACATAGCCGTAGATTATACCAGTGATCGTCGTTGGTAATAAAAACATTCAAATTTACCTTTATTTTTAATTTGAAACCGTTATGTAATTTAACACTTCAATACCAATTACCGTGATTAGTAAATCCTCGGGGAACATTGTACACAAGTTGTATGACGAACGATGTGTATATTAATATAACTGTACGTTTCATATTGATTACGGAAATGGCGAATTTTAAGAAACACACGTATCGAGTTTGCCGTATTAACGTTTAAAAAAAAATATAACAATATAATATACATTTTCTAAAACTTGGATAAACTATAAAAATTCGAAATTATTTTTACGTAGCAAAAAACACGATAGCGAAACGTTAAAATGTTATTGTGTTCAACTGCTGTTATTATGGTCTGTCGTCAATGGACTGTGATCGACTCATAGGAATTCTCAGGTCAGAATCACATTTTTCCCGCCTCAAAATCGTGTATACACGTACGAGTATAACTGTAGTTTAATACATTTTTTCATTTTTGTGTTCATAAACATTTATTGCTTTCCACAGATTTAGTAAACTGTTATTGACATTTTTTTTTATCATGTAGATTAAATAGTTGACCAAACACCAATTAAAATTGAATCTTTTTAAATCACATTATTGTTATTAGATTGATTAAATGATGCATCATGGGTATATTATTTATTATATAATTTCAACAAATTGGTGAATCTTAGAACATTTATTTTTGAAATGACGCAGTAGTAATGGAAATTTAATTATTTCTTATCCTACATAGATACCCTTTGTTAATTGTCATAATAATTAATTTATTAATTTATTTAAAATACATCATTGTTATCCAACTAAATATAATTATAATAACAATAATACTACGTACAAATAATAATTATACTTAATTACAAAAAAAAGATGAAAAATATTTCAAATATAGTAAATGAATACATTACAAATGTAGGTTAGGTTTTAATAGATAAATGACATAATACCTATAGAATATTATAAGATCATAAAAAATCAAACATCATCTAGCTTTATGACAAGCAGCATGTATTCCTTTGATGTACCATTAAAATATCAAAAACATATACACAGCTGTATCTAATCTTTTTAACGTTTTTTTTGATTTTTATCGTAATTAGTAACTATGGTATAATTTTTAGTGTTCTTGATTGTTGACAGCTCTTAATGCCCTATATTTTATATTATACTTACAACCTGTCTAATATTGTACTAATTTTCACCACTTTTTTTTCATATTTACTATAATATTGATAATATACATTGTTTAATATTTAAATGTACTATTATTCCACAACAAATATTATACTGAACAAATAATAAATGTAATATATTATATTCTACATATATTTAAATGGACAATTTATTAAAAATTATATTAGGTAACTACTGATACAACAACAAAATTTGTTGACAATATTTAATTTTGTCTCGTACTCATAATTTTATTTTGGAAATTGAAAAGTAGAAACAAATATTTTCTATCTTTACTGTATATTTGAAAAAAAAAAATTAAAAAATATTGATTTTTTTTAAAAGTACTTCTAGTATAGTGAAATATACATAAAACTTAACACAAATGATAACAACTAAAAACATAGCAATAATTTAAATATATCTGAAACCATACTAGACAGTATGTATTAGGCGTGCCTAACCTTTTTCAACTTGCGGGCCACATTCAAAATATATATTTATACTGCGGGCCGTATATACCGGTTCATTTCAATAAAATATACTATACATTTATTCAGAGATACGCTCCCAAAATGTAGTTTGGGGTAGGGAAATAAAATTGTATTGAATATTAGCACTACATATTTAATCTACCAAAAAAATTTCATTTTGTAATTAAGTTAAAAATCTCAGGGGCTATGGCCCTCTCCTCATCCATGTATTATAGTATACAATATTATCTTTAATCATTAATTGAATTTATAAATCTTATACTGTATGTTTAAAGTACTGTATGTTTATACAGTACTTTAAACTTTATACTGTATGTTCAAAGTACTAAATATTTTTTACGCTAGTCGCTAGTTTGTTAACAAATGTAAAACTTGTGCATATCGATTTCTTAAGTTTATGTTGAAATAATTAATACAGTAAGATATAGGTATATTATATTTAAATTAAACTAGTCTTGCATAAGTGAAAAAAATGTTAAACGAGTATTGAAATGTTTACAGATTTAAATTATGACCCTATATTAGACATACACATTGCACAGTCATTTGCATTGTCAATTACCTTGTAACATTATGGTGACATCTAATATATTACTCTAAAAATTGAGAAAAATTTGAGAAAAAGTCAATACTAGAATAATACGAAAACTAATTAAAAAATTAATAATTTTATACATATAATTTTTCTTGTACCTGCAGCAACTTAAATGCTGAAATATATGGTGATCTTAAAAATTAAAAATAATGTTATAATAACAATAATAATACTAATAATAATAATAATTGATTAATTTTAACAAGCTTTTCATTTCACTTTTACATAATTTCTGTAAAAATGTATTTTTTGTACTATGTGTTAAAATTTTATTATTATTATAACTTTGATTGAATTCTTTGCTTAAGCACATACGGTCGTGTGGCATGTCTACTTGATTATGTACTATTCGTGAATAACTTTTTTTTTATGTATACGTGATATATGATATTGCCACCGAGAGTAAACGATATCCCCCAATGGGTTCATACAGAAAAATGTAAGTTTACTTATAGATAAATAATTAAACAGATTTATTTGCTCTTACCATTTTGCAGTCTGAATATATGAATGCAAATCGTAATAATGTATTCGACATACTCAAAAAATTATCTTTACTCGTCAAGCCTTGAAGAAACTTTATATTGAGTAATATTAATAAATGTTTTTTTATAAGTTCAAATAATTTTTCAAAACAAATTATTATAATACTCAAATTTTGTTAATATGGGAATATTTTTTAAAATTATCTAAATTAATCTTGCAGATAGTATTATAGTTCATAAACGTTTAACTATCACACGTGTTAATAATTTAAATAATTTAAATTATAATAATAATTTTCAATAATATGTTATATTAATTATTAGTGGCGTACTTGTCGCATTACATTCAATTTTTTTCTAGGGGAAAAAGTATTAAATTGTAAACTTAGTTTTTATGCTAATATCAATTGTCTATTTTTATACCTTCTCGGAAAAAATAACGTTTTCGTGATTCCATCATAATTGACGAATAGGTACTACATTTTATACAACGTTAAAATATTTATGATGTATTTATTTTTAATTCTAACCATTTCAAAACGGATTTTTTTTTTTAGTTATTTTTACACCACTTCATATTATTGTTTTTGAAATATAATTATAAATACAATTTATTTAAATATATTCGAATATTAATGATTTGTTATTTGTTAAAATTGTTGTACCAAATGTTTTAGATTGACATCAACAATATTATGTATTTATTTTTTTCAGGAAAAATGTATTTGGAATGTCAAACATAGACCTTTGGTGTTTCTGTTGATTTTAATATTGATATCTTCGATAATCTGTGCATTAATTTATTCCGAAACCAACACATTCTACAAGCCTGAAGCTAGAACACTGGCACCTTTAGAGTTTCAAAATCTTATGAAAGGTGACTACGAGCCTAATCGATTCAACGGAACATGGATTTCAGGTACACTGTCAATTATTTCGTCTTTATTATGTATCTGATACCATTAATTACATGCCATTGTACAAACATATGTATACTCATCAATAATTGTTATACTGCCTACTATTAAAATGGCGTAACTTATTACATGTTTTTATTTATGTTTTTTTATTATAGATGATGAAATATTGATGAAAGACGCTTATAAGAATATTGTATTGTTCAATGTGAATAGTTCAGACATAACTGTATTAGCCAATAATTTGACTCGAGTAATACTTAGATTGTTTTTCTATTTTTTACTAATATTTATTGTATACTTAAACATTCTTACTATGTACGTATTTTTTAGAATATTGATAAAGTTTTTCAGTACGATTTATCTGCTGACAAAGAATATCTCCTTTTGGCTTATCACTATAGAAAGGTAAAATCAAACTATTAAGTATTAAACTTGTGTGAAATTTATTATTATTTTTTTTTTTAAAAATATGAAGTGATATGAAGTAATATTATGTGATTTTTAATACAATGTTATTATTATGTGTATTTAGGTTTATAGACATTCGTTCATAGCTCACTACGATTGTATTGTAATTAAGACAGGGTGAGTAAATTAAAATGGATTATGTTTAGTCGCTTGTACGTGTATAGATAGATTACAATTTAATATATCTCTTAAATAAATTTTCTTTGTTCATTAATATGTTTGATTATGTGGGTCTTTAACGCTAATATAATAAAATATTTTCAATAGAAAATTAAAAATCATATTAGGAACATATTATATTATATTATATTTTAGATTATTAAAAAGTATAATCAAAAATCAATTAATTTTTGATTACCTATCGTCTACTGAATAACTAGAGAGAAATAATTAGTTAACCATTTTTTTTTTTTTTGCTTACTACGTTTTATCGGAAATCGAATTATTTATAAAATATTACTAATAATGTAACATCAGTATAGATTCTTATATATTCCATCGTTCAACATTTTTAAATCTTAACCTCTGTACAATGTAAATCCTCCTGTACATGTGAAAAACATACATCCACAAATTTGTTAATATTTTATGATTCAGAATTAAATAATACATTCTATACTGTATATAAATATATAATTTTATGCACATAGTAATTAATGTACAGTAAAAATGTCAATGATATTATTGAAGATCAAAGAAATACAGTGTTAGTTGTAACAATATTATAATTTGCATACTAATTTATATGCATATATGTTACATTACAATACTAAGAGATCTGACATTTTTTAAAGGGTTATAATTTCCAACAAATAATTTATGTGTACAGGGATATTTTATGAGTTTTATCTTAGGCATCTACATAAGTTAATATCTTATCGCAAAAATATAATACATTTTTCTTTATAAGATTATAATTGTATAATTAAACTACACATTTTAAAATATTTTATATATAATACATATATATAATATATAGACAATTAATTATAATAAAAATGGTATTAATGTTTAATACTTAAATGTTTTTTTAGAAATTTTTTTTTTGCTCTAATTATTAAAAATTGTTATGTTCGGTAGGTGATTTTAGATTAAAGCATAATCAATCAATTTAACTGATATCAATCGTAATTTTTAATGAAAATCGAATAAGAAAATAACATACAATTATATCATACACCATAATATAATTTAATTATTTTTTAGTTGTTTAACATTTATTTACTTATGGAACTCATGATACAATGATTTTTCTAGAGAACAATTCACTTTGCAAACTAATGGACAACCCTGGAATTTACAGTTGGCTAAGTGGTCGCCCACTGGTCACGGTTTAGCGATTGTAGAGCTGAACGAAGTATATTACATACACGATGTGTCTAATTTTACTAATATGTTGCAATTTTCAATCACTGGTAGTTTTGGATCGTACAATGGCATTCCTGACTGGGTATATGAGGGTGAGTGCATTATTTCTATGTATTTAATTTACATTTTTTTTTTTTTTTTTACAAAGATATTATGATCTTTATAGTTTAAGATGAATTATGAATAAGTAGTCTCAAATTATATTTAAAATTTTGAAAAAATTGAGTAGCAATGACATTTTGATACAATACAGTTATTAACTCAAAGTATGTAGGCATTTTTAAGACTGTACAGTGTACGATACCTAGATATAATAGATTATCAGATTGCAAAGTTAAAATTTGCTCTGTTTTATTTTAAATAGATGATTTCTTATTTCATAGTCCCCAGAATTTAACTTTGAATTGGGTACGGGTAATGATTCAGATAAGTCATCGCCTCATAACAAATATTTTTACGTAATACGAGCGTATGAACGGCAGAGCTATAAAATAATAGACAGCTTAATATTGAAACGATATGTGTGTTAATATTAAGTTGTTATTTCATTGTTACTAAACTTTATTGTATTTAAATATTATATTTTAATCTTTAAGTATAAAATTATTAATACACATTTAAATTAATTTATTATTCTGTTCGAAGAGGAAATTTTTAGTTCAAATAGTGCCATGTGGTTTTCTAAACAAGGAAGTTATATAGCGTACGCATCATTCAACGATACCCAAGTACCAACGATGCAAATACCTTTATATGGTGTACCGGGTAATCTAAAATATCAGTACACTAAAATTGTTGGTGTTCATTACCCAAAAGTGAGATTTAATTTTTTCAATAAATGTATTGAAACACAATGAAAATATGCTTTTTTTAGGTCGGTGTTCCTAACCCAATTGTACAATTGTTCGTTGAAAGTATTAAAAAGTCAATATCTAAACCTATACCTGTTGATCCACCAACCGAATTGACGTGAGTTATATATAATATATTATCATAATTAATTAACAAATAACCTAGTTTAACTGGACTTATCTGTTTTTCATGGTGTAAATTATATTAGTTTCAAAAAGTGGGTACATATTGTTTTAACTATTCGACCATTTATTTGAGCAGTTGTATATATTATAAACAAATGTATCTATTGTACAGTAGATAAATAGCCTTATTTTCGAATAATTTTTAAATTAATACGCGAATGAGTGTTTTTAGTTTTATAAAATAGACATTTGTATGCACATTTATACATTTATATGATAATGAATACGGACTACATCAATGCAATTCATACGCAATTGTGTGTGTATATATATATATATATATATATATATATATATATATATATTTCCAACTAAAGAAGAGTCAGTTTTTTGTCTAAAAGTACCTAAAGTAAATTAATATTGCTCGTTTAAAATGAATGTATGTATACATTTACATATACCTATTTGTTACTATTAGTATATACTCGGTTAAAAAAAAATTCAGTTCTTGGAAAAAGAAAACTTTTTTTTTCCATCCTTATTTTACCTTTAGCCTAAATTACACAATTTAAGTGTACGCTTAATATTAAGGTTATATATAGGAGTAAAGTTTTTATGATGTGATTTGCAATATTATACATTTTTTTAGTAAAAACATTTCTTTCTGGGCAAAAACAAGAATGGAATGATTATAATCGATATAGTACTGGATGTTATTTATCAAAAATAGATTTTTAAAAAATCGGTGTCCCACAATAATACTTTTTAACGTTATAATACATAAAATAAAATATCTCTAGATTATAATTATTCCAATCAATGAAGCTTATAAGAATGATAAAAGAAAATACAGTACAATTTTAAAATAAAAACAAATTAAAATGTATTTAAAGCCTAATAATTATATGGGTGGTTAATAGATTCTAATGAGTAACCACTACACTCATCATCACTGTTGTTTAATAAGTTTGAAAACTATATTTTTTGAGATAACTAATTTTATCTTTTGGAAAAAAACGTTGTTAAAATTAAATTATTCATTTTTATTGTAGCTCGGTCAGTACAGATATTATTTTGAATACCGTTGTATGGTCGGATGATACAAATTTATTTGTTATATGGATGAATCGAGTGCAAAATACTTCATATTTAGTGCATTATTTAGTGACTGAAGATTTTGCTGAAAACAAAATGGTGAGTTAAAAATTAAAATAAAAAAAGCCCTTGTAAATATATTGAAATCTTATATCCGTATGGTGTGTAACGTTTTTATATCTTCGATAAAATGTGAATAGGATAACATGATTTCCTATATATTAAGTTAAGAACGTCAAAATGTATATTATTATAAAAAAAATATATTTAATTATGTAGGTTGTGACATTCAGTCAACGTGGTGGTTGGTTAGATTTTACACAAATACCATTGGTCGACGACAAAAATCGTCTGGCTATAATATATCCTGTACAACAATTCGATGGAGATATGTTTAAGCACATCGTAATAGTGGAATCTGATAGCCATTTAGTACCGCTGACGAGTGGAAAATTCGAAGTCATTGAACTGCTAAAATGGGACATCCAATCTAATTACATGTAAATGATTCATATTATTTACACAGAAAACTTGAGTGTATTGTTGGTTTTATGTACCTAGATATTATTTGGCTAACAAAGAGGAGAACCCCGAGGAACAGTATTTATATCGAACGCAGGTCAAAGAAAATAGCATTCCGGAGTGCTTGTCATGTAAGGAAAGCTGTAAATTTAGCAAAGCAGAGATGAGCACTGAAAATAGTCATTACGCACTTCTATGTCTTGGACCAAACATACCGGAAGTCAAAATATTTAAAACGGTATTTAATAAAATATTATTAACAGAGCCAGCGCGAGGGGATGGGCAATAGGGGCAGTTGCCCAGGGCCCCGCGTCTTAAATTATAATTAAGGCCCCGCGATTCTGATTTAACTGAACTTAAAATATTTTATTAATATAAATTATAAGACCCAACATTAATTTTGCCCAGGGCCTCGCAAACTCTAGCACCGTCACTGATTATCAATAAACTGTATAAATCGTGTTTTGTAAACAAACTTTATGAACAAATCAAAGTGAACACACTCGGTGATCTTGTCACATTTAAATCTACTATATTTACTACTATATTTAAATATACCTTTCATAATAAACGCCAATCTATACAATTTACACATTAATCGTTATGTTCACTTTTCATTCATATCTATACACTTTCATTTTGTTTCTTGCATTATTTGTATTTTAATATACCATAATGTAAGTAAAAAATTATTGGATTTCCAATTCATCTTTTAGACAAATATTTATTTATTTATTTATTTTATAAAAAAACGTAAAGTGGGTTAACTGCAACAAAATTTTGAATAGTTCGACTTAAACTGTTAATTTCTCCTGAAATAATTATCTTAAAAATATGATGATTATTGCAATGTTCTGATATAGAACTATTATATCTAAATACACTGTCAAAATTGTGTGAAATATTTTTACGATTGAAAATTAAAAAAAAAAAACAGAAAGCGCACTTGCCCCTTGAAAAGTTCAAAATGGACTGTTTAAAAATACTAATATCACTGTTTTTAAACTTGGGATTAACGCCGTAAACTAAATATTTGTAGCTATAATACTACGTTTTACAAGCTGTATTTGTTCAAATAATTTAGAAATTACAGCTATTGTAATAATTTAAAATATATTATTACTATACATTTTTTTCATATCCTAAAAACTATTAAAAGCATATTTTTATGTACCTATGTAAAAAACAAAAAGTGAACAAATTTCACACTTAAAAATAAATAATAATAAAATATGAAAAACTTAATTAATAATTTTATACAAATCAAATACTTTTAAGTAACTACTTAAAAAAAATGTTAAGCTCAAGTAATTAAAATAATTAATATTAATTTTTAAAAGATGCAACTGTAGCATGTTATATTTCACTTACCCAATGACGGATTAACCATTAGGCTCGTGAGGCTCGAGCCTAGGGTGGCAATTTGTAGGGGGTGGCAAATTTTGTATGTATTATTTTTTTTATCTCAAACAAAAATGAAAAAAAAATAATGACATTCAAAAACTCATTAATTTTGGTATCAGAAAATTCGAAATTTAATAATTTAAATCCCTGGTGGGAGTCTATTCTTGAAACATCGATTTGCGTGAACGACCGCAGCAGTTCGAAAACACGTAATGACAAACCGCCCGATGAGAAATTATTGGCCACTTGTTTTTAGTTATAACTTGAATTATTATGCATTACGCGTAACGCATGAGAAATACGCGGCCACTAAAGAATAAGCCAAAATCGTCGAATTTTTCTCACTAATGAGACGACTGAGAATATTAAACATTGATATATAAACTGATTGACAGTAATATTGTAGGCGAGTTCGCGAGTAAATATGAATCGACGAAAAGATAATTATTTTCAACCCATATAATACAATATACGTATATACTAATTGACACAGTGACGGTCGTAATCGTAATGATTTTATTTGAGTTTATTATTATGACTATAAATTGATTGTGTTTAAACACATAAGTACCCATCATATTATTATTATTTTTCAATTTATTTTACTGTGAACATCTAAACACAATGGTCACCCTCATCTTTTGTAGTTTTGTATACCTACTAAAGATAGTGGTTGTTTCTTTGCAGCGTAGTTTGAACAATCACAATTACAACTTTATTTCTTCGAGGTCTATTAAATTATTTATCAGTATATATTATAATATTATTGTAATCAACCTATATTGTATTGTACTTATTAGGTACCTATAAGTACTTTTACTTATTAAAATAAAATATATATTATAAAAATAATAATGTATATTATATATTTTACAGCGTATTTTTACGTAGGCAGTGGCATATAAATGAGGGAGGAGTTCGGGATAATTCCCTCCCCCTCTAGGACAAAAAAAAAAAATATTGTCCAGTTTTGAAATTATTAGAATAATAAAATGAAAAATATATACGTCACGAAAATAACACATAATATGAATAATATATTATAAAATCTAGTAGTCATCAATTCATGGGCGTATTTTAGGGGCGATCACATTCCTGAATCCGTATTTAAGGAAATGATTACATGTGAGATACACATTTCAAATTTTTTTAATGTGGATCATTTTATAACGAAATCAAATTACGCGTGGTTATGAATACTGAATTGGGCTTTTAGTCGGGTCCATATTTGGTGAAAAATCAAATGAAACACAAGCGTAACATTCTAAACACAGATGTTAAAAAAGAATTATAAAATATTCAATTTTAAATAGATCCGGCATTTGATTAAAAACAAAAAGTCACAAATATTAAGGATTCACCTGATTTAAATATTATCAAACATTATACTTGTACATTTTGAACCTGAATTAAAGAAAAAATTTGATTCGCCCTCCCCCCTAGAAGTAAGTCTATATACGTCTCTGCATCCTGTGTTTATTTCAGGCCTATCCCGGGGGGGGGGTATCGTAAATTTCCAAGGGGGTATGCTTTAGAAGTAAAAAATTAAGGGAAGTAAAAGTATCGTTTTAAGCTCAATTTATAGGTATTAGATAGATACCTACGAATTCGTAGATTCTTAAAAATCTAACTTTGTAATTATATGTATACAATATTTGAATTAAAGTGTGGAGTATTAATTATTCAACCATAATACCTTTGAACCATTTCTCACTCCCGGGACGGCTATACCCGATTACCGATTTTTGGGTTATTACCAATGGCTTAAACTGGGCGGTGCAAATGTGGCACTTGCAACACCACATCTAGAATGTGGTTGAGTAAAGATATGTTTTCGCACCACCAGAAAATTATTGAAATTTGTATAGGTATCTATAATATTATTTTCAAGAGCCAAGGAAATCAGCATTTAAAAAAAAAAAAATTTGATTGTTGTTTTTAATGGTAATATATAAATAAAGGTTTTACTGCAAAAATAATTTAAAATTTATTTGTTATTTAAAGAAATATATGGGAAAATATTTAGTTTATTAGAAAGGATTTTACTTAGGAAATTGGAAAATTGGTGTGTTAGAAATTATAAGTTGATAATATGTCCCTGCACCATCAGAAATTGGATTTAATTTATGCCACTGGTTGTTACAGTACTTAGAAAAAGGGGCGGTAATAATTGAGCGAGCCTAAGAGCGCCGAGAAGGTTAATCCGCCACTGCACTTACCCATAAACGAATTTACTCCGTTGGTCATATTACACGGGTAAAGAGCATAATCCGAATTAACGAATATTAACTTTATATTAAAGACGTAAATACATCTAAAAACTTAAACCACACATAAAATTACATAACTTATTTTAAATAGTATTCTCCAAAATAAATTTGAATCGCCCAAAAAAATAATTGATAACAAGTCTGCTTTTCAAAATGGGATTTCAATTGTTGACATTAACTCTAATAACACGAAAACGGATAAACGTACTGTGTTGCAAACTAGATATTTAAACTCCCACTATATTGTAGATTAATTTTCATTATTGATATGAGTGATAGAATTTATTTTTCTCACCATAATATTAGAAATCACAACTATCCCAGTTAGGAACTTACTCCTCTTCACCTTATTTAAATTGTGATAAATATTAGTTGAACAAAATTAAAATATTTATGATTTTTAAATTATTATTTAGTTACTCCGACGCGATTTTATCATATTTTATATTTGAAATTTTTGAAATTTAAAGACTGGAGAAAAAATACTGGATTGGGAAATGAACACGGAAGTTAAATATATGTTATCCACTATATCACTTCCACGGATATCTTTCATCGACGTACCAATTGCGGGTACTAAATTCAGCGCTCGTGTTAGACTCATTATACCACCATCTCTCGATCAAATCTCGGATGTAAAATATCCAATGCTGGTCAACACGTAAGTGTTCAATTATTTGTACAATATTGACTAGGTCGCAGATTTGAAATAAACGAATTGTTTTCCAGTTATGCCGGACCCGGATCAAATTTAGCGTTGAACAAGTTTGCAGTAGAATGGAACACATACTTTAGTTCAAGTAATAATGTAGTCATAGCTCAAATTGATGGCCGTGGATCAGGGAGGAAGGGCAATAACATGTTATTCGCTAACTACAGAAAATTGGGTACATATGAAATCGAGGATCAGATATACGTTGCAAGGTAAATAGTTTTTTTCTTATACACTTGTTAACAAGGATTTATGAAAAATCTCGAATTAGTTATTGTTTAAATTTAAAAAAAAACATTATTCCTGATCAACAATGTAAAAAACATTAACGAATTAATAGGAGAACATAATATTTTTTATAAAATATACAATCTTATACTAAGTTGTTTATTCTTTTCCATCGCGTTAATCGTTGTCACATGATCCGTCTTCCTATACTTAAATATTACAATAAGTATTAGTTACATAATCGATAAATCCTCCGTGCACAAATTTGTCCTTCCTATAATCAATATGAAAGGAGATGAACAACTAGTAAATACTCCCGGGGTGGATCTAGATATTTGGGAGGGGGGTTTAATAATTTTCACTTAATAGGGAAATACAATAATCAATATACATCCGTAATCTTATTCGCGACCGCAATGGTTTTTATAATAAAATAATCTCTATGGAAGTTCATGAAATTTAACTTAACTTGTATTAAATGTTTAAATATTTGTTAAAATTTCGTAGGGGTCTAAACACCCCCGAACCCTCCTTCGGTACGACTCTAAATACTTCGCAGTGAGTGCAAATGCAAATTTACTAAAATCTCGTTTTTTCTATTCCAAATGTTATTAGCATTTGGTGTAAACTTATACAATACAGTAATAAATAATTGGTTTACAGTTATCTTCAAGATCATTTTTCATTCATCGATAAATCAAAAACGGCTATTTGGGGCTGGAGTTATGGTGGTTACACCACCGGAATGGTGTTGACAAAAGACAATAACAATATATTCAAATGTGGACTGTCTGTTGCTCCTGTTACCGATTGGATATACTATGGTATTTACTTTTAATTATGTTTTTTTGTGCGTCGAAATAATAAAATATGTCTATACTCTTTTCAGATACGATTTATACCGAACGTTATATGGGTCTGCTCTCAGATAACATGGATAATTACAAAAATGCCAGTCTATTAACCCACGCGGAAAAATTCCGCAACAAAAAATACATGGTGATACATGGCACTTATGACGACAATGTACATTATCAACAGTCAATGATGCTTTCCTATGAATTAGAACGAAGAGTAATACTTTTCAGACAGCAAGTGAGTATAAATGTTGGAAACTGTTATTTTAATGAACTGACTAATTTTGCTAACTATAATTGGTACAACTCATCAATCAATAAATATGTGTATACTAAAGTTTTACTTATTCTATGCAGTTATTATACTTATTATAATAGTTATATCTTTAAGTATATTTAAGTTAAATTTTAATATAGGAATAGATAAATAAATAATGATGTGTTTATATTCTCTTTTACAGAGTTATCCAGATGAATCGCATGGTTTGTCAAGCGTTCGCAACCATGTATATCAAACAATTAGTGCATTTTTGTTGGATTGTTTCCACGATAAGTTGTGATCTCAAATAATCATTTTTAACAAATTTTTTTCATATTCATATTATATCACTGCTGTATTTGAATTATTAGAATATTGGTTGATCATCATAACCAATGGATAAAAACTTCAGTTTAATAATGTTTTTGTTTTTAACGAATAAATAATTACAAAATTTCTTAAGTAGAATATTTCCATTTTATTTAAATAAATTCAAAATAAAATAGCATTCCGATTATACTGCATTAACTATTAAGTTATTTACATTATTATACATAATTGTGTTAATGTTTTATGTTCATTGTATTTATGTATATGCCATTATTAAATCAACTGTTTAAATATACAAACTTGCTTTTATAAAGCGTATTAAAACATTTAAAAAAAAAATTTGAACCTCAAAATATAAGTTCCCTATCACCTTGTCTAAAATCTCACGAAGCTTATTTTTCGTCATAAATATTTATAATGCAGTTGAATATTATTCAACACTAAAATATTTTATGTACTTTTACACTAGTATTTCTATAAAATTTAAGTTTTTCTATTTTTTATGTTTCATGTTAAAAACGTATTTAATATTTTGGTATATATTTTAAATGTTAATAAGTTTCATAAGGACTTTTATCGATTTATATTGACAAAAAATAAAAAACATATGATAAAAAAACAATGGTTGTAGGCAGGGCTGCATTTAGGGGGTGCAATGGGTGCGATTGCACCGGGTGGCAGATTTCAGGGGGCAATCGTGGTCCTGGAAAAAGTGCCAATGTATAATTGTCCTAGGAGTATTTTAATTTAAACTGACGAGTTTTATATTTCGTTTTTCTTTCATTTTTTTTTTTTTTGTTATAATTGTAATTAATCATTATGCCTTTAGATTCTAATTATAATTTAGCATAGATGGATACAGATTTTTGACATGAAATTCATAATAAATATACAAAATAATATAATAACAAATAAAAACAATGATTAATAACTGGATAGTAACTAGCGATATTGTATACAATAGCTTCAAAAGAGTGGCTGTAGAGAGTTATTTAAACAACTTTTAGATCTAAAATTACCCAAGATAAGCCGAGCACTAGTATTCAATGTTCTCGATAGTGAGTAAACAGTACAATTAAATATGAATCAATAACCTTGTCTATATATATATTTAATAATTATTTTTGTGGTGCACTCGTGTACTGTACATGAGTGTTTTCAGTGATCGAACTATTTATTGTTTAATCATTATTAATTTGTTAAAGTGTAGGTAAACGTTAACTATTTTCGTACTTATTTTAATTTTTTATACCTACGTTACCTACTTATATTGTGTATTTTTATGCGTTTCTGTATTATCACTTAATTTACTATGAACCGCAAGCGATTAAGCGGTGCTGGTTATTGAAAAATATTATTATATATTCTATGTAATTATATTCCGTCACCGTTCACACCACTCCATACCTTTTCCACTTATATACCACATTCTTACACACTTATATTAAATTAGTTATTTTTTTCTAGCAAAATATTCTCTAGAAATAATTGATATGACAAAATAACGTTTGTCGATTCAGCTAGTATTAAAATATTTACATTTTAAACAGTAAAAAATATTAAAATATAGTAACTGTTAGACAAACCGAAAAATGAAAGTAATAAATCAACCTATTAAATAAACCGAATTAATAATCAGAACATAAATATATAAGGCTGTTTTTATAGGCAACATTTTTCAATCCCAAAATTATCACTAGCAACACGGTTATAGTTAGTGTGTTATGTTTGTAAATAATTCATGCTGAAAAGTATATTTGGTACAATATTAAAAAATTACTAGGTAATTTAATAATCTATAACAACTATTATAATTAACTATCAATAACACTTACCGGTTTATTAATATCTGTTGTTACTTTACTAGAACAATTCACCTTATGACATTTCCAACGTATATTTGAGATATTTATATTTAATACCGTATAATCAAAACTATTTTTGAACAATTTTGTATTAACTTAATTGTTTTGAAAACGCTCATTGTGTATAGTGTATACTCAAATTTCACCAAATTCATACTCAGTAGTTGTAAAAACAAGTACACAATTACATCCTTTTTCACACAGCAAATGTTAAATAGAGAATGTTCAGTATAAAAAGACAAAAATGTATGACATACCACATCTGAAATGGATATTAGGGAATGTGTGACAGAACGAAAAACAATAGGAGTTCACACGAGAGAATTTGAGTGTATATTGAATCCGATTACTGTATGCACCTTCACGTCAGTTTGTTTAATGAATAAATTTATTTAATTATTTAATTGTATGAATTTAGAATATTTTTGATACTGTCGCGTCCCGCGTAGTTAAATAATTACAATAACATAATAAATGAGTTCTTATGAATATCAAAACCACAACCACGGATAAGTTCAATTATTCTATTATAATTAAATATCGAATCGTAACTAGTTCACATAGTCATTGAAATAAGAAATAGTTATTCGAAACGGTAGTGACCACACCCTAGATCTCTGCATCATTAATTATCACACATACAGAATTAATAAGGAATTATCATTTTTATTATTGTTTTTCATATACACATTCACATTTGCGATTTACACATACACTTGCGTCCATCGAATATATAAGATGGAGCAACCAAGTTGGGTCCTGAATACTAGGGGCTAATCGCAGGTAGGGTACTAGTTGGGTCCCAGATTTTTATAGGTACCTGCTACACTAGTTGGGTCCCGGATTTTTATAGGTACTGTACTAGTTCCTGAATATTTTTTGGTAAGTACTACATTATACTAACATTTTCCTTCCCATTTTAATAGACTTAGGACTGTCTATGATCTATTTAGACCTCAGGTATGGTTAAAAATGTTTTTATAGTATTTTTTTTTTTTGTAATTTCCTTTCCATTAAAATATAAATGATAAGAATTGTGTTAGTAAAAATATTAAAATTGTATTAAAATTATCGTGTAATATTTTTATTACTTACTAATACTTTATATTATTACAAAAATTATGGAATTTTAAAAAATGTGGTCCTGTGGTCTAAATAGATCATAGACAGTTCTAATTCTGTTAAAATGGGAAGGAAAATGTTAGTAAAATGTAGTACTTACCAAAAAATATTCAGGAACTAGTATAAACCTAAAATAATTCAGGACCCAACTAGTGTAATACCTAAAATAATTCGGGACCTAACTAGTGTAGTAATTTTAAATTCGGGACACGATTCAAATGCAGCCATATAAGGGACCTGGAAACAAGAGAAAATCAGACGAGTTCTTGGTATGCGACACTGAGCATCTTCACGCCACTGTATGTCATGGTCTGGACTTAGAAGAAATTAAATAAATATTTGGACTTAGAATATTTCTAACAGTTTAAATATCAGGACTTAGAATACTTTTCATCACAGTTTTATATTAGGACTTAGAATTTTCACAGCTAAATTAATTAATTGTACTTAGAATAATTGTTAACAGCTTAATAAATCACTTTACCACAATTAACATTAATTATTTACAAGGTTTTGCACCCGAATAATTTTTTCGGGTTTCGGGTTTCGGGTGTTGAATATATTCGGATGTTCAAACACCGCAATACAACATTTAAACAAACGTTTGGGTGTTAATAACCGTTATTATTCGGGTTAATATTGGTTAATACGGGTGTTAAGTAGTCAAGGATAAATATTATTTTCCATTGGTAGGTGTGGTGAGCCCCCCTCCACTAATGAAATATTTATATTTTTTGTTACCTGTCTATGTAATAAAATATTAATTTCTTATACAATTTTGCAACAGTTTTTTAGACCAAACTATCATTATGTTATTTCAAGTAATGGTATAACTACGATTTATTTTCGGGGAAGAGGGGATTATTTTATATGTGTATGAAGCTTATAAATTATAATATCTATTAAGATTAAAAATATTATCACTATATCTTACTCCTAGTTAATGCGGGCATATCGCATGCGACAAAAAACAAATTATTTTGTATTCTGCGTTTGTGTTTGTGGCATAGGCCGAAATCGGCGGGGGGCTTGATGGGACTAATGCCCCCAAAAATATGAAGTACAGGTACATATCTACCCCCCAAGCCCTAAAAATTGTTAAGTGACTAAAAATACAATAATTATTATAATTGTAAAATGCATTTTTAATAACTGGATTAAAAAAAAATAAATATTCTGTGATAAAAATTAAATCAAATTTGTAAAATCTTACTAACTTCTTGTCATGACTTGGAAC
Source organism: Sipha flava (assembly GCF_003268045.1). Taxonomy (NCBI): domain Eukaryota; kingdom Metazoa; phylum Arthropoda; class Insecta; order Hemiptera; family Aphididae; genus Sipha; species Sipha flava. The sequence continues at coordinate 1,200,073 of NW_020271753.1, read as the reverse complement.
GATCGCAATTAATGTAATATTAATAATATGTAATAATACCCATATTGGTTGTTTAATTTAATTAATTAATAATATTTATTTAGAATACCTACTCCAAAAATGTTTAAGATAAGGCACCTAATTATTTTTTTTGTTTAAATTGTTGATTAAAAATGTCAAATTGCCAAACTTCGTATATTGCTTTGTTGAAATAAATAATTGCGCACTGTGGTATCTATAGGTATAATAAGCAAATAATGCTCAGCCCCCCCACAAATTTCACCAAATTTCCACTTATGGTTTGTGGTGCGTGCATAGTGTGCACTGCATACACTAAAATCGCATGCCTAACCTTTATTTAGATAAATTTAGATTAAATAACAATTTTCTATATTATTTGTGAAATTATTTCTGTGAATAATAATTTTACTATTAAACAAACAATGACAACATTGAAATAACCACAAAAATACATAAAATGATATATCACATAAAGATTGTAAAATAAAAAATTATACTGGTTTCGGGTTAAAACCAATATTTTATTCGGGTTTTGGTTAATTCGGGTGTTTAAAAGAAAAAATCACTCAAGTTATATGGGTTTTGGGTGTTTGATTTTTTAAGGGTTTTTAGAGGTGTTACGGGTTCGGGTTAATTCGGGTGCAAAGCTCTGATTATTTACAGCATAAATCTACATCTAAGCGTTGAACAGACTGAGTAAGACACTGAATTTTGATCAATCGGTTGGCACGCAACAAAATTTGCGCAGTCGATAATAAAATTAATCATTTGAACTTAGAACGGTTTCATAATAAATTAGTTATTGCATTGAAGTTGAGAGTATTTATTCATATATATTTATTCATATTCTGATTGCTAAGAAACAAAGTGTTTTTGCACATTCAGTTTAAATTTACTAGTTAACACTATAGAGCTCCGGATTCAGATGAGTTAAGCAACTAAATATACAGGGCGGTTCAGTGGCATCTCACCGGCGTGACACGTATAACATGACGGAAATGCATTACATAAATAGTTACAAAAATAATAATAATAACGAACATTGACACAAACGGTGTTTAACACGTTGACTGTCATGCGACTGCCGGCAGTCGCATGGCTATCTTTTCTACAAGGCCACGTTTTATTTTCGATGTTATTCCATAAAATACTGTTTGAAACTGCTATGGTAAATGCTTTAATAGTTTACAATATAATTAATTCTGATAAAAAAAAGGAAGATAACACAATTTCGAGAAACATTAGTTGATACAATACTCGGATTAGACAATCAAGGACCACAAGAAGTTCAAAAAGCAAAAGTTAACAGCAAACACATATTCCAAGAAACAACAGAAAAATGTAGTAGAAACAGAAAAATCAGAAAGAGATGTTTCCACTGCTATCAAAGTAGAACAGTAATAGTTGGATCTAAACAGGCATCAAGGAAGTAAAAAAGATGACTACATTCTGCGCACCATGTAAATCTTATACATGTATAAGTTGTTTCAATCTGCATCACACAGACTAAGGATTTTAATTATTTTTTACATATATTATTTATAAATATGTCTCGATAATTATGTTTTGTATTAAATTTATAATTTTTATTATGTGTATATTTAAGAATTGAAATTGGAAACATATTATTTGAATAAAAAAGTGAATGAATTTTTTTTTATATGCTTATTGTAGTGATATTTTACGTATAATAATAAATGTATATAAAATAATAGGTTTGCGGCGAATAATATATCATTTTACGTGAAATTTTCTCCTCTACGCCATCATTTAAACATTATCTTCATAACTTTAACGCCACGAAAAATATTCCCCTTTACAAATAAGTGTGTTTATGGCAGCCCGCGGTCATATGGCGTATAAATAATACAAAGGTGCGACCGCCGGAGTCCGTAAAAATACTGTTGTATGCTAGTAGCCTGCGGACGCCGGCGGCTAACATGGCAGTCAACGTGTAAACTTCATACGTAAAACGGGAGAAGTAGAATTAGTAGGATTTTTAGTGACACACTCCCGTAGCCAGATGAAACCTCAAATTTAATTGACAATGAATTAGAACATAAATTAAATCTAATTTACTAATCGTCAAATATTCACGATTATGAAGAGAAACGGCTTTTCACATTCTATTGCTGGAAACCAATTTTTATCAATTTAAATGAAAACGATTAAAGAGGTGTTTAGTGCCTGTGTTCGTATATGTGCTATCAGTGGCGGACGCAGGGAAGGGTTTTAGGGGTTCAACCCGAAATAAATAAATGATTAATTTTAAACATAGTTATCCTACCTTATGTACCTTAAAAAAAAAAATGAATTGTTCAAAATACGATTAAAATATGCTAGAAAAAAAATGTTTTGTTAAGAAAAGTGAATTTGTAATAATTTGTAATTTTCCAAAGTTCTAAAAGGTATTGGTACTTAAAACTCAAATTTTTGAAATTCCATGATAGCAATACTTCGTAAAAATAATGCGTGTTTGTAAGTCGCTTATTATCAGTAAGTAAAAATAAGTAAATATACGTAATCGATATAATATTATTTACAATTGTACATTATGATTGACGGGTTTCCCTAAATTTTATATTGTATGGTCATGTGATAATAGTCAATCTTTATAGTCAATAGTCAATTATTTCAAAATAACGGTAATCAAGCCCGTATTTAAAGGGGGCACGGGTAGGCACATGTCCGGGGGCGTCAAGTCTCAGGGTTGGCAAAATATTTTAGCAAAATTAATTTTAAAAACGATGTACCTAATGAAAAAAATATAAAACAATAAAAAAAAGAAAATATTATGTTTTATTATATTATAATTTGTTTAATTTGTTAATTGAAAAAAGTATTAAACGATTTTTATTTATAAGTTATATTTTAATAATGAAGAATCTCGATTATGGACGAAATAATAAGTGTTATATTATTATTATTATTTATTTATTTTTTTTTTTTGAGGGGGGGATAATAAAATAATATGCTCAGGGGCGTCAAATTTTTAAATACGAGCCTGACGATAATTATTCTAATTTTTGACCCCACCCCCCGAAATTTTTTTCTGCGTCCGCCCCTGTGTGCTATTATTTTTAAAAATAGAATCAGGCGGACTGAAAGTACTTTGGCTCGGGCGAAGAAGATTTAAGTGATCCACATTTTTTTTTGTATGATCAAAAAATTTGCAGCTCGCTGTGCTGGCTTATCATTAGCTAAAATTTCCTAAAAGGGTGTTTAGCATCGCCAATATATTCTAGAAATAAATAATACTTAGGTATCATTATTTATAATACGAGTATTATTTTATATCGTTTTTAATACTTAAAATCTTTTATGTCTATATTTAAATATTATCAGGCCCGTATTTAAAAATTTGGCACCCCCGGGCATATAATTTATGCCCCTCCCCCCCAAATAAAAAATAATAATATAACACTTATTATTTTGTCCATAATCGAGATTATTTAATATTAAAATATAACTTATAAATGAAAATCGTTTAATACTTTTTTTCAATTAACAAATTAAACAAATTATAACATAATAAGACATACCATTTCCTTTTTTTTTAACTAACAAATTATAATATAATAAAAATACAATTTTTTTTTTAATTTAAAAACTATAACATAATAAAACATACTATTTTCTTTTTTTCATTAGGTATATAATTTTTAAAATTAATTTTGCTAAAATATTTCACCGGCCCTGAGACTTAACGCCCCCGGGTATGTGCCTACCCATACCTAAATACGGACCTGGATATTAGTGAGACAACAATTTATTAGGTAACTATTTTTCAGATAACTAATGAAATAGTGATCATTGTGCATTTGTGCTGTTTCGATCTACTATTATATAATAAAAGTCTTGATTACTACTATACTATTTTAATTATATTAGTTATATTATATTTAGTATACTATACTATTTTCATGAATTTCTTTCTGTTTATTTTAATATTTGTTTTAAAGATTTGGCAGAGTATTTGAGATTTATGGGGAGTGTTAGTCTTAAAGCCTCCTACGGATTACTGATAAGTTAATTCTGAAGGGACTTGAGCACCCCCAGAGTACTAAGTGGATTTGCGTCTATGTTGTTTATGATTGGCCAAGCCCGGATTATGATAATTTGGGGCCCAGAGTCAAACAATTTTAGAGGCCCATAACCATAATCAAAATATCCACTCATAAATATATTTCAGACACAAAAAAAAATTATATTCTAATTTATAAATTTATTTCTTGCTTTTTTTTAATACAAAAATAAAAATGCTACCTATTTATATAAATAATTTTTTCTTTCTTTTTGGGTAACAAACTCTTTAAATATATCATCGGTATTAATTACCTCTAAAAAATTCGTGCCCCAGGATTATGTATTTGAGTGTTATTATCTATTATTGTTAATTTAGTAACTACAGCATAATTGAATACAAAATTTTAATATAATATATTTTTATTAAAAATGCACCATGACGAAGGGGCCTCTCACGAAAGCAGCCACGGTGGATTACTCCCATTCACCATCTGGATCAGTCCGCCACTGAATAGAATGGTGTATTTGTATATTCTGTAATAAATAACAATACGATAATTGTATTATTGAAGTTGTCCTATACAAATATATTAAATTCTATAACATTTGCTAATCGTTCTCGTTCATATCTATTAAATTTAATTAAATACTCATTGTCTATTAATTATGTACCCATAATTCCTATTTATCATCGTATTTTCAATGGTAGTATTTTTGAGGATTCTCAAAACTAATTAAACCAGTTTTATGGGCAATTTGTCATGGAACTTAAGAGTATCTTAAGTATCTTAATAGTTATCACCGAATCTTATACACGATAAAACCTTATTTACGTTAAACCATATAAGCATTAGTATTCTCCAAGGGCAGCATTTCTCAACATAGGCACAGCCAGGAATTTCGTCAGGGAGTACATCATGCATAGTATATATGCTGATTTCTAAATAACGATTAAATTGTTTAAGTTAAATACGTAGGAATATATTTTCAAATTGTATGACAATATAAAATTATTTTCGTTTTTTTTGACGACTACAAAGTAATGCAGGCTACGAGAAAATCCGATAGTGACAATTATCGGCTGAACAATGAGAGCACCAGTTATCTGAACTTTTAAAATTATAATGATTTGTTATTAATTTTACTTTATATACTACTATTATTATATCTCTACTATTGTTTCTATTTATTACCTTATATGAATTTATGTGTGTATTTGTATTTAATTATTTAAATTGTATATTTTTTTATGTTACATTTATGTTAACTAAATTTCCTAAATTGTCCTAAATTTAGGACTCAGCCCGTTAATAATAATAAATATAATAATAGCCACTATCCTTCATTTTAAATTTTATTATCTTTTTTAAATCGAAGGGGCTGCAAGTGCAACCCCTTTTACCCCTCTCGCGATGCCCATATTTTTCGACCTATGGGTCGCAAAATATTTTTCATAGATAGATGTTGGTAAATTTAATATAAAAAAAATTTCTTAGTTATCAAAATATAAAAATATATGTTAGAATTCAGTTTTCCTAATTCAATAATGATTAATAATCCAAGTAAAATAAAAAATATTATCACTCTAGACAAAAAATTTCTACCTTCATCTCAGTAAAAATAATTTTTTTTGTAGTTATTTATTCGTTATTCATAAATAATACCTATGTGTAGAAATGTGTTCGTATTCGACTACCTAATATTATATTTTTGAAGATACTTTATAGTTTAGAAATATTTTTAAAAAAATTGTGCTGTTTTTTGGCAACTGAAATGTTTGATGTTTTTAATTGGTTATAGTTTGATAACACAAGGACAATGATAACATTTTAATGTTTTTTACTTACCTACCTATATAGCTTTTTTTATAATAGAACATTAAGAGTTCAATCCAACTAGTTAAGAAATGTAATATTTCTACTGTATTAACTATCTTCAAAAATGTAAACTCCACCCAACCTCACGTTTATAATCGCTTACTCGAGAAAAAAGGTACATTGATTTGAAGTTTAAAAAATTCATAGGTACAGCAATATTATTTGCAAGGATGGGCATTCACTAGTCTTGTCCAAAATAGTGAAAAAATTATATAAATATTAAAATTCACTCTGATTTAAAATAATTATTCAATTAAATGTTTTTCTGATAAATTTTCATATGTTATACAATATACACAATATATAAATTTGTTTTTAGTTTGTTTTCTTTTTAATTTCCGTTTCGTTAATTTTGACTTGCGGCCTGTGAAATATTTAAAAATATTTTATGTGGCCCAAATAAAAAAAAGGTTAAGTATGGCTGGTTTAAATCGTAAATAATGTTCGTTTTCAGACACTCGACAAAATGTATGGACCATCAGTGCATACGATAAATGAATCACCGATTCTACAAGTCGTGTACTCGTGTTCAACACCGAAAACGGAATAACCAAGAAAAGCAGTCGTCTTCGACAGAACGCTGTGCACGCGAATCGCGTCCGACGAAGGGAACCGATTTTTTTTTTTTTGCGCGCCCGAACCGACGTTTAACCGTGGTCACGGTCGGACTTATACGACTGACGGTTGATCGTTACCGGTAACGCGTGATGTGTTGACGACATCGCGGATATAGTCGGAAAAAAAGTAAAATCAAACGATCCTAGTTGCGGTGTTTGCCAAACGAGCGGCGAACGTGTGGCGAACGTGCGAGAGGATGAGAGTGAGAGAGAGAGAGAGAGTGAGTGAGCGACGGACGGACGGACGTTTAACGACTACGCCGTCATACTACCGAAACACTTGCGTATACATTGGCGGCTGCTCGTGGCTCGTCACACACGCTCCGCACCAATATTGACACGCGTCGCAAGTCGGACGTGGCCACGGCCGTCGTGGTCGCCGCGGTCGTGCAGTTAAAACGTGCGCGACCGTTCGCGGACAGCCAACTCGTGAGTGCGAGTGAGAGCGTGGGAACATTTCACGGACGAACGGACGAGGCGATTAACCGAAACCACTGCATAGCCGACCCCGTTCGGACACCGACAGGGGCTTGCACGTGCGACGCGCGCACATTGTACATACGCACTTACGCGGAGAACGCGCACGCGAGGGCTCGGGTTCTGGCGCGACGGACCGACGACCGACCGACATGTCCGCCGAGACGACCAACGGCATCGCCGGCACCAACGCCGCCGTCGCGTTGACGCTGCTGTTGCTGTGCTGCTTGTGTTACTGCTCGGCTCAACACGTGAGTTTGGCCGCGGATGGAATACCTACCATCCACGCGCGTCTCGAACGTTTTCCCTTAGCTCGGAACGGTGGTGTCATCTCAGCTTCTTTCCGGAGTACGGCACACGTAGCTCTTGTTGAAGTGCCGATTTACGTTTGTAGGGGGTCGTCAAATTGGTCTAAAAATATAACGGGCTTGCATTTATAAGTGCTCGTAATAGTGCGCATCTCATTATTTTCATTTTACGTCGGTTCTTTATAAAAGACGTAGGTATTTATATGTTGACGGTGTTCCGACTTCGGAGCAGTTTAACTCTAAATCGTAGCAGACGGAAAATTTGCCTCCTGATGATGCTACTGGTTCGGGGAACCGACGAGTAAGGGTGGATGATCAATCGAACCGATAGACTTTTTCGTGTTCGTAGGTGGATTGAGCATAATTCTTACTCTATCGTAAAACGTTTGGAGCCTCCCGTTACACCGGGTTTACACGCCTTACACGTTTTACTCGTTCCGGGTAGGGGTTGCAGACCAAATCGCATTGTTTTTGACGAGTTGAATAAGAACGCGTAACGATTTGCACTCATCATACCGTATTCGAATACATATTAACGTTTCTAGCAGTCGCTCGAATTTTCTCATCACCTTTGCGTGTATTGTTTTCAGTTCGTTCGTACTCCCGATTAATTTCATACTCGCACCCCCTTCCGAATACGGGCTATCCATCACTGCGCAGGCGAATGAATTCGAAGTGTGTGACGGGAGCAAATGAAAATACGCATATTTTTAATGTTTTCGATGGGCAGGAGGAACGGGCGAAGTCTGAACACGACCATGTGCGGACGAAGAGTAGTTCGGCGTGGGCACCTAGAGCCCAACTCGTGACCAATGGCATGCCACCCTTAACCCCGGGCGTCGCTGAGCCGGCAACCACCGACGGCGACGGTGACGATGAAGCGGTGTCGAGCGGCGTTCCCGGGGCGACAAACGATGACGGCGGCACGATGCTCCACGATTACCTATTCCGCAGACCGTCCAACATGTTCCGGGGCCTGTTGCGGACCGGCGTAAACGTGGTCCAGCGCAGCATGGACACGTTCCAAGGCGTGTCGTCCAAGATGTTCGAGATAGCCCGGCACCGGACCCGTAGGGCCAAAAGCAACGCCACCGAGAGCGCCTCGCGTTCCGTCGTCCCGAAGGCCGCGGACAGCGCGGAGCCCGCGAACGACGAGCCGAGGGCTGGCGGCGGCCGGCCGAGGTCTGGACGCTTTCCCACGGACTTTGGTGGATCCGTGTTCAACATGATCGATACCGGAATCGCGGGCATGGAGCAGGTCACCGATCTGGGCCTGCTGCTGGGCAACATTGGCACGCACAAGATCCGGGCCGGGCTGAACGGCAATAACGGCAACCAAGAGATCTTCAAACTACTGGTCAAATATATCGGTACGTATGGACAGGGGCGTATTTATACTTACTTCTAGGGGGGGGGGGTGACTTTTACAAGTAAAATAGTTAGTAATATTCAAATCAGGTGAATCCTTAATATTTGTGGTTTTTTTATAATCTAATGCCGGATCCAATTTTGTATAGTTATTTTTTAACACCTGTTTGTGTTTTGAAAGTTACGCTTGTATTTTATACATACACTAAGTATGGACGCGACAAAAAGTCCAATTCAGTATTCGCAGCCACGCGTAATTTGATTTCGTTATAAAATGATCCACATTAAAAAAATTCGAAATATGTATCCCACATATAATCTATTTCTTAAATACGGATTCAGAGGAGAGGGCTATCACCTCTTCACCCCCCCTAAAATACGTACGAGTCGGGTTAGATATTGTAAATTGCGCTAGCGGTTCTCGGTGGGTGTGCGCGAGTCCGGAACATGCTTGAGTACTTGTTCGAGAAACACTTCGGATTGTCGTCGGGTGCAATTAATATGAGTAGCCGGTACGAGTGCATTACGCGACAGGGTTGGATAAATCAATGTTTTTTTATTCTCAGACGGTAAAAGATAAAAATTTCACTGTTTCGATCGAATATGATATTTAGCATTTTTTTTTCGTTTTTTTTTTTCCTGACTTTGACTTTTTGACAGTGAAAGTCAAAACGTTGTACGATATATATTCTCTCGTTCAAGACAAAACGTTCTACACGATTCACCCGCTCACGGTTGATGATGATTTTATCTTACTACGAGCTTCTTCGAATTAAAATACAATTTTCATTAACTCATAACGGATTGAAAACGGATCATCATCGAAATTCAAATATCCTTCGGGATGATGAGATATAGTCGGTGTTTGAATATAACACTATTACGAACATTGTTTATATTTTGTACGTAATAGTTTTGATTGTTTTTCAGCCCAGTGAATCATTCGGAAATAATGTTTCGATTTAAACGGTTTCGGATTACTCATTTAATATCAACAGCAACGTATCAATAAGGGTTTTTTTATTCGGCCAGAAGTCTGGACATCCGTAAATGATACCTGATCACTTAGTTGTGCCACAGTGTAGCGATGATGGGTGGTTTACGGGACCCGGGGCAGATTTTGTCACTAGAATCGATTTTCGTAAAGCCAAAACATTTTTTCTCAGATCTCCTAGCGCTCGAAAGCCATGTTTTTCTATCATACCTAGGTGATGTGAAAAACTTTTCCTTCGTTTGAATATTACGTATATTTTATCACCAAAGCGTCGAAAATATACTATTATTTATTAATTAATTATTATTATACTAATTATGCACACTAAAGGCACTACTAAACATAATATTGGAGATTAAAATACCATATATATTTTCACACGGCAGAGGAAACTTGTTCGTTGATTTTAAAAGTAATATTATACGCTAGGCATACAAATCATTAAACCCCACGAAAGGCGCGGGTTCCTGGGTAGCTGCCCCTTATGCCCTGCCCTTCCGCCGACGCTGCCTCAGTAGACGCCCATTGGGATAACCCGGTGAACCAATCGATTTACTACTAAGGCCCGTCGCAGTACAATAGTTTCCGATGTTATGCGATCCACCTTTTTACGGTAGTTATTCGTGTTTTTATGTGCGTGAATCGGTCCCGTCCAGGATCGGCGGTCCTAATCAGTTCGTAAACTTTTTGACAGGGAGACAGGGGTCGGCGAACATCGGACGCGATCCTGGCTAATCGAAGTTTAAATCTGTCCTCGTACGCGCGGACAAGGGAATCTCGGTCGTTAATTTTCTTTGCGGTTGAACGTTAGACGTTTACCAAGTGCTGAGTTCTCGGCGAACGTTTAAAGCGGAAAATTATATACTCGCGATCGTTGCGTATAATAATCGTTGCGTAATACACCCGGTGACGGCCGTATACTACACGTGTGCAAACAGTAAACAACTATAAAAGCTTACCATTAACACGCTTCGTCGGTCGTAATGTCATGCGATGAAAACTAATCACCGTCGCCATTCGCTCGTCTCGGAAAACTTGCGGCGCCCGGGACGTCGTTGTCCGTACGGAACGCGAATACTCAAATCGAGTGGTACTAGACAAGTTTATTATTTTTCGGAATTGTTCGATTGCTCTATGTTAGTATGACGAAAAGTCAAAAAAAAAAAAAAAAAAAACAAACTATTATTAAACATTACACCGATATTTGTTGAATGGTTTTTAATTTTGAATATGTTTATATTGATTAGGATTACACGCGTAGAACTGCATTGAAAATATATTTTGTGTGCAAACGTATACATAAAAGTATTTTATTTTTTTTTTTCATTTTCAAATACAAGGTTTGACATATACATTGATATATCAATTATGATAATTAGCATTGTTTCATAGTCATTAATTGGTTTTTCTCAGTCGTTTAAAAAGCGTATAGGCAACTTTTAATTGCACATTGAAATTTTATATAATGGCAGTACAATTATACAAAAAAAAAGAAAAAAAGAAATTAAAACAATAGATTCTTAAATTAATTAGCATCAGTAAAACGAGTAAGTACGTAATACATAATATGTTTATGTTGTTTACTATACACTTTAATTGTTATTGTTACATATTTAATTTTGACAGATTTTAGTTATAGATCTACACGATAATCGCGATTAACAGTAACAATAAATTTTCGACTGTAAATATTGTCACGCGTTATATGGCGAAACGTCCGCACCGCGAACCAATAAACCAATAATTGTATTTTAACATTGCACGTTAAAACGCAACTCGACATGACTTGTCGAGGAAGTTGGAAACGATCATCATCGTAATATTATTGAACTAAAAAGACATTGTAACAGTGAGAAATAACTGAGCTTAGTCTAGGTCGAGGGTGAAAAACCAATGGCACGCGTGCCAAAAGTGGCACGTTGACCAGACTTAATTGGCACGCGTAAAAAATTGTAATTATTAAAAATTGTACACAAAAAGTTATAAGAAATTCAAAAAAATAAATTATTCATATGACAATATTCCTTATGCTTTCATATTTTTCGTCAACTTATGTTTGCGAAAGCATATTTGCCATAATGAATTGAATTAAATCTAAGGAAAGACCGATGAAACGATTGCTGCTTGTGTTTTACTAAAAATGACTAAAAATTAATAAAAATAATGTAATAATTCTGTAATTTTATTTTTATTCTTAGAAAATATAATTTTCAATACCTTAATCGAAAAAATTTGGCTCTTGAACGAAAAAAGTTTCGTCACCCCTGGTCTAGGTTAAAATTCCTACGCCTGTCCGATCATAATACATTTTATGTTTGTCGGGAAAAGGATCGAGAGTCGGTATGAATACCAAAGGCAGTCCGACACAGATAATCGATGATGTCGGTACGATATCTACGTTCATGGCCACAGATGACCAAGTGACCCATGCGATATCCTTGGTGATGGAAAGGTTGATGACCAACCCAAAGGTCAGCTCCGCTTTGGTGCGCATGATCATCAGCATATTGGATTCCAGCCCGTCCACCTCGTGTTTGCTGGACAGGCTGCCGCTATCGCCATCGGACATACGGATGGCGTTCGAAGTGTTCGTCGGCAGCAACGGTCAAATTATGATGAAAACAATCGCGGGGCTGTTGTCCGAATTGACCACGGGGCCGGACACGAGAGCATTTTTGGAATCGGTCATGGGCATGATGTCCATTTTCAAAAGGTATCACACCACGATATTTGTCGCTATTTTTCATACAGTCACACATATTCGTCTACCTATACAGAGGTATCTACGGTCGGTTTGAACGCATCAATTTGTCCATACACCTAACATGTTATAAAAAACAAAACGAATAATATCAGAAACCGTTAAGAATGATCTGTGCGTTATTTTACACATATAAGCGACTATGTGTCCACGATGCCATTTATTCTATTCGCTTTGATCGAACACTGAATCCTACCATGATTGAGTATTGCCAGGGGCGGCTCCAGAGCCTTGGTTAGGGGGGCCAAGTTATAATTTTACAAAATCTTATAACAAAAAGAAAATAATAGTTTTTACAGATTTATTAATGTTTTTAAATTAATATATGAACTAAATATCAAATTTTTAATTTCCGTTCTACCACCATGTGGCTTTCCACGTACCACCATGTAATCCTTCATGTACCACTAGTGATACGTGTACCATAGTTTAAGAACCGCTAATTTAACTTTTAAGAAATTAATAACAAAAAGTTTATTACCTATAGGAATTATATTATATTCATTCATATATTAAATTCTCTCGAATAATTATTATTAAATTAAAAAAAGAGAGAAACTTTTAGATTGAATGAGATACAAAGGTGGTTGAAAAATATTGTTAATATTCAAATAATCAAGACTGGGCAAGTTAACTTGATTTTTTAAACTCGTTAAGTTAAGTTATTTTAAAATGATACATAAATGTATTAACTAGCTAATTAATAACTATTAATAACTAATTAATCAATAGAGAAATAAACTTTCACAGAAATATGATAAGCTAATAAAGTAATAAACTAATAACAATATATTATAAATTCTAACGAGATGTGAAAAGACCACATGGTAGTTGAATAATGAAATTAAATTGGAAATTATACTACAGCTGTTTTGTGATTAATCCCCCATCGACACTCGCTCTCATGGTATTTACTATTTTAACAGAATATTCTTAGGATTTCCATGGGTTTATAGTGTTTATACAATAAAAATATTATAAAAATATAATGGTAAAATATAGCCCATATAATGACTATTAAAGTTATTTTTAATATTATTTTCGTCTACACGAAATTCATATTAAAATAGTAAATTATAAATATACTAAAAATCTCATTTAATAATTTGCATTATTTTTTGCACTAAAATTAATTTAATTAAGATACATTTAAATACAATTAACTTAAAGTTAACATGTTAATCTTTAAAAAAAATAACCTATTAAGTTAAAAGTTAATTTGTAAAAGAAGTAACGAGTTAATTATCATCCTCTCGCACGTTCGCCGCTCGTTTAGCTAACATCGTGACTAGGATCGTTTGTTTTTACTTTTTTTCCGACTATATCCGCGATGTCGTCAACACATCACGCGTTACTGGTAACGATCAACTCTACCGTCAGTCGTATAGGTCCGACCGTGACCACGGTTAAACGTCGGTTCGGGCGCGCAAAAAAATAAAATCGGTTCCCTTCGTCGGACGCGATTCGCGTGCACAGAGTTTTGTCGAAGACGACAGCCCTTCTTAGTTATTCCGTTTTCGGTGTTGAGCATGAGTACACGACTTGTAGAATCGGTGATTTATTTATCGTATGCACTGATGGTCCATACATGTTGTCGAGTATAATATTAAATTTCTTAACTAGTTGGATTGAACTCTTAATGTTCTATTATAAAAAAAGCTATATAGGTAGGTAAGTAAAAAACATTAAAATGTTATCATTGTCCTTGTGTTATCAAACTATAACCAATTAAAAACATCGAACATTTCAGTTGCCAAAAAACAGCACAATTTTTTTAAATATATTTCTAAATTATAAAGTATTTTCAAAAATATAATATTAGGTAGTCAGGTACTCGGTAAACATTTCGTGTCGCTACAATTACTCGCAATATTGTTTGAATAACAACTAAACCAATAATACAAATGCGTACCCAAAGGGAGGGAGGTTCGGGTCTGGACCTCCCCCCCATTGAAATTTCTACATACTCAACGGTTTAATAATAAATAGTATATAGTGTATTTTAATTTCCCATTAACTTTAATATACAAAGTTTATAGATTACATAATATACCTACAATGTATAAACCATACTATAGTATATTAACAGTAATTTGTTGGTATTGAGTATGATTACAATTAGAGAACAGATAAAATAAAAGTTTTGGACCCCCTCCTTTTATAAAAAATTCCTGGGTACGCTCCTGCAGTAATATCTTATAGTTAAAATTCGTTAGAATAGCTGATTTCGTGAAAATTTCATTTCACTAATGTTTATTAAACTCTTTTGTGAATTATCGTTAAACATTTTTTTTTTTGTTATAAAATAGTATAAAAATATTGTATCCAATTTTCAAGCCTTAAGTATAAAAATTGAAAGCCTTAACAATAGAAATGTATTGGATTTTCATATAGTTAAAATTGAGTATTCAACGTACATTTTTTTTTTCATTAGTCATTAGTAGATATGTACAAGGAATTTTGTATTATGTTTTATAAATTGAATGTCTCACCAAAATTATTTTATCAACATTTTCAAAAAAAACTAAGAAAACATGACATTTTTAACTATCAATAAATATCTCAGAAATGTCTATCATTTATCAGCGAACAGTAATATTAATAATCAGTAAAAATGTTAAGTCTTTATATTTGGTAGTTATTTTATGAGTTTCGATGAAAACAACAGTTAGATTTTGTCGTAAACCAATGCAATTTAAATTTTGCCGTTTTCTTATTACTTTTCATTAGTTTTTTGCAATTATTAATAAAATTCTTGAAAGATCCGTAAAATGATTGCTTACCTAATGTATCAATCAGAAATTTTTTTTTTTATACTATACTAGTTTTATACGTTTTTCTGTAGCAACGGTCCGGCTTCATCAAACTCCACACAGCCGGAAAAACCGAAGTCTTTATTCGGTTCGGTGACCAGTTTCTTTATGGGAAGTGACGACAGCAACGAAGATAAGACACTCGAGAAAACAGCGGTATCGTCATCGATCTCGTCCTCGGTACCACTGTCAGTTTCGGCAAGGAGAAAGAAAATTAGAGACCGCGTGAAAAAACCAATAGCCCCAGTCGAAGAGGACTCTTGGTTCACCGACAACGATGATGACAATGAAATTAAAACGTTTCGGGCACCGACGACAAGACCGTTGAAACGCGATCAAGAGTCGCGGTCGAGGAAAGCCAACAGACCCGATAAGAGCGAAAATGATAGGGTACCGTCCAGAAGCAATAAGAGAAACGGGAACTCTATTTTCGACAGCAATAGCAATAGTGACGACAGAAAGAAGAGCAGAAGCAAGAGTCATCGGAAGATGACCGGAGATGACGGACACAATGGCGGAAGGAGCAAAATGCAATCGAGTAAAACAATGAAAAACGGACAGTCAAGTGGAGCCATCAGTGGAGATGATGACGACTGGTAAGAGGAGAAACACAGCGCTATGTACTTTCGGCCTACTCTGCCTCACTGACGCACACGTTAAATAATGTTAACAAACTTTATTTCGAAAGTAAAAATATTTTATAAAATATACAACATTTAATGCACCATACCATGTATAAAATAAATGTATTTTATTGTTTATTTTGAATAAGGTATGCAACACGTAAGCTGCAGTAGTGGCAAATACACCTAACATCGCAACCACCTTTCAATAAATAACATGTAGACAATTATCGTTTAAATACCATACAGACGATATTTGTCAACAAACAGTTCCGATAACATACGAACACATTTCTACACATAGGTATTACTTATGAATAACGAATAGATAGCTATAAAAAAATCATTTTTTCTGAGATGAAAGTAGACATTTTCTATCTTGAGTGATAATATTTTTATTTTACTTGGATTATTAATCATTACTACCGACCATAATTCAACTTTGTATCCATGTACAAAATTGTTCATAGCGTATATAAAACCCAAACAATAACGTGTTACTTAATATTTAAATTACCCCAGTAAACTTTTTTTGGAAAACAAATAGAATAAGTTAATTATTCCAAAATAAGTGTTTAACTATTCAGCAATGCTTAAATAATGGAATTTATTATTATTTGGTAAATCCACCATGATCAATAGATCTGCACTGTCTTTAATTTGTTGTCTATAATCACAAAAATATAATACATAAATAAAGCAAAAATAATATTGGCTGTATAAATAAATGAATACGTGTATAAATAAATTTTATGAAAAACGCAAGTACACTTTTGTGAGAGGTGGTTCGTAATCATTGCTTCTGTTTGCAGTAATTATATTGATATTATACTTTCAGGTCAACAGTTAGAATTATAAAATCATTACTTTGTTTATTCTCACCCTCATATAATTGATTAAATAATGAGTTGTATGCTGACATTGCATATTAATTTATGTAAATATTTAATATCGTTTATTTACACAGCATATATTACAGTATAAAATAATAGAAGTAAAACGTCAATATAAGATAACATAAGCTTAAGAAAAACAGAAGTATAAATATTTCTACTGCAAATAACATGTTACTAAGAAAAAAAAAATTATAAATACAATATCTTGAATTTGAAAATACATAATAATACTAAAAAAAAAATAATAATAAAAATATACTCTGGAATTTTCCCCCCTCATAAAAATTATAAATACATATAAAATATCTGAAAATCATTAGCAAGGACAATAGTAATATAATTGTCATTGGTAATTTAGAAATAACTTATTACTATAAAAATGGCCACCGTTTTTATGATTTTAAATAACCATTTTATGGTTATAGATATAGAATGTACACATTGGTGGCAGGATATTTTTAGTTGGTAATCGATTATCACGTGATAATACTTTAACACTATAAGCTCATCATTCAATCGGTATCTTTCTTAAATTTAAAAAAAATATACACACACAAATATACATAAATACACATATGCCTAATATGAGATAAAACGTGTTATCATAATAATAATATAAATAATAATAATACATACTATAATAGCTACTAAGATAAAAAAATATCTACGATTTATGTTATTACCAGTACTAATACTACTATTACTAGGTTATAAATAAAATAGTAAAATTAACGCCGACGCGATAATTATAGGTATCTAATAATAATAATAATAATAATGTATAAATAATAATAACACATGGGATTACGCAGACGGATGATCGTGCAAGCGGAGTGTTAGCGATGACAAGGATGATATATAATTTTTTTTTTTTATTTATATAAAAGTGTACGCGAGCAGCATCAGCAGCAGTGAGGAATATCCTGCTGTGAAGGTCACTTTTAAATTATTGTTGTTGAGCATCGGCATCAATAGGCGGCGCTTTGAGCAACAGGTCGCCGTACTGAAGCAGAGCTTCAGTTAAAGAGTCCGTAACTTGAGGTGATGAACAACATTGTTGCGTGTACGGCACACAGCGCACAAGGCAAGGGTATAATCTAACCAGTTGATCCCATACAGCTTTATTGACTGAACAGACAAAACATACTCAGATTACTTTACACTTTCGAATGATATTTGTATGTGCAAAATGATTAAAACGTACTAGAAGTGTTTAGTAATCAATTAAACAAAGATCCAATTATGCTTACCTTTGTCGGGAGTTTTCTTCAGCGATATGATCAGTGTAGCGATAGCTTTCAACACGAATGAAATTTCCGACATGCGGTACCTACAAACATGATGTTACATGTTATTATCAGTAAATACGTAATACGACTTCTCCATTTTTTAGTTTATGCGTATACTTGAATTTTAAACTACTTCCATTATTATTAGTGTAAGATTATATAAAATGAGTTATATATTTCGTATAGAACAATTGATTATTTTCAAAAATACGCATTTTTACCTCGGCAACGGACATTTTCCAGTCAAGTTTTGATCATGACAAAACTTTTCAACCACTTCTTGGAACCGATGTAACAGTGCAGTAACTGCCAGTTTTCCAGTTATCAATTCGGCATCTGCTGTGCAGTCGCTGGTACCACCGTTGTCTGCCACTGTGAATTCGTGTAGTGAAGGCGATGATGGTGACGAAATGCCGTCGACTAATGAAAACTGTAGTAATGTTTCGAAACAAACTTTAGCGAACTGTTCGCGTAATAAGGACGGCGGTGAGGACCCACTCGTGACATTTCCAGCACCAGTACCTACAACTCCACTTCCTTCGCGACAGTCTACCATCATCATAGTGTCATATCCTAAATTTTAATAATATCCAGATTATAACATCTTAATAAATAAATTACAAAAAATGTATTTTGGGAGAAATAGCATTGAAAATAGTAGATATTACACATCAAAACAACAACGGTTTCTAATTTAAAAAGTATATTTATAACGGTTGTAGAGGTTTGATGTTTGTTCTCATAAATACGTACCACTACCATAAGGGTAATTGGGTATCGTTGATGCTGTACTAGTAGATAACACCGATCCCCGATTTAATAACACCACCACGCGCATGATGAATTCTCTGGGCACGTTAGTTGACTGCGATAATATTTCGTCCTTTAAGAACTCTACCAACTGACAGTCAATAATCACCGATTCGTTTTCGTCATTGTCGTCCATTAATTTGTTATTTTTTACCATACCGGACACTGGTGGTAAGCTAAAATCCAAAACCAAAGAAAATAGTTAAACTCTTTTGTTACCACGTTTGTCGTGGAAGTTATCACAAAAAATCAACCAAGAGCAACTATTTTTAATTTACAAATTAAAAACAAACTTTTTCGGAAATAATATATCTTCCAAAACGGAGCCCAACGGTGACCAGATGGAAAGGTAATCATCACCCCGGTAGTCACGGGCTAATGGTACGCCTACTGACAACACATTCATTAAACCGACCACAAGTAGTTTCCACGTGTTTTGTTGCTGTTGCTGTCGCCTCCTGACTAACATAAGGTGCTGCTGTTGCTGCTGTTGTACGTGTTGTTGTTGCGTGTTTCCCGACGACGAGGGGGTCACGTCTAAATGGTAATGAAATGAAGATGCGGGGGGTGGATTAGACGAATATCGACCAGCAAGGGGTACAGAAAATACCTGTGTATGAATAAGAAGTAAAATAAATAAAACACCAAACTGAAATGTAAAACGTAAAAAAGGTTATTACTTACTTCAATTATTCTTCTTAATATTTCACCCTTAACAACACATTTTTCAGCGGCTGTCATTCCGTATAAATCAACTACCATAAGCACAGCTTTTTCACCAAACGCTACGTAATTTGAATCGACCGCCACTGCTGCTGCGAACTACATACGCAAAATTCAGCAAAAATGATAAGAATTAGTATATCGTTAAACATACTTTATTATGGTGATGGAAGTGATCGACACCGTTCGTTAATTGCTGGCGGTCACCGGCATTATTAACAGTGTTGTTATGTGTGGTGGATGGTAGGGGAGGACATACAAAGCGACAAAACTTTAATAGTTGATCAAATAGCGGACAAAGGAATCTCTCAACTAGCTGCTGTCGTCGTTGTTGCTGTTGCTCTGCTGATATCGTTGGATTCTTCTTACCAATCTCAAAATTATTTGGTGTGTTGTTTTCAGCTGCTTCTAATGTTGAGATGTCCTCGTTACCAAACTCATCATCATCAAAAATCAAAGTTTCTCTCTCCAACGTTTCCAGACACTGTAAAATTTCATCCTGTAACCGGGTAAGCTGTTGTTGATTGTAGCTACCACTATAGTAATTTTGTTGTTGCTGCTGATGGTGATAGTGGTGATGATGGTGATGGTGATGGCTATCGGACAGAACCACAGCAGCCGATCCGTCCACAGCAGCTGCTGCATCCAACACGCGGAACAAATCTTTCAAGTCTTTGTCAGTGAACCTTAATATGGAAACAAAAAATAAATATAAAAAATACATCATCACAGTGGCGTTCAGATTCAAGTAAAACAGCGATAATAATATAACATTATTTTATTCTGGTAATGAACTCTCACCTGGTTTTAATATGCGTGAATATCAATGGAAATATTTGCAAAAGGGCTGTTAAGAATTGTTGTTTATGTTGCAAAGACTGTTGCTGTTGTTGGTATTCACGACGCCAACGATCTTCTACCGAAGTTGTTGACGAACTGTTATTAGAGTTCGTATTGGTGGGGGTGGGCGATGTAGAGTTAGGAGAGTGATCAATTCCAGTAATTGCAGTAGCGGATGTAGCGATTCGCATCCAAACAGTCCAAGTACATGCCCAAATCTCGTCCTCCACTGATGATGACAATGGTGTTGATGGTAATGGTGAATTCTGAGCAGTTGTAGGGAATGGCAATTCACTGTTACTGTTTTTATTTTGCCAATCATCATCTTTCTGCAAACGGTCTGAAGCTCCAGGATTATTGTCATTTGCTACGGTCGTACTCTTATTAGTACTATCACCATCGCTATTACTGCTACTGTATACCATTAAAAGCTCGTGCAATGAACGTAACCCAGCTAATGAAACCTAAAATAAAAAATAAGAGAACAATGAAATGTATATAAGTTCAGAGAAATCAATAAAAAAAAAATAAATTATATTAGTGTTACAACACAAACGAACCTCAACGTTTTTATTTGAAGACGCTTTTTCCATATACTCCAATAAAAGTGTCCAGGCTTTGATGAAATCTCCACCAACTGTCATCGAGTATTTCTCAGCATTAAACACCCTAGCTAAACCATACAACGTTGATACCTTAAAAATAAATAAATATTATAAATTAAAATTATATACACATATATTATGGGAAGGATTACTATGTATGTACATTAGAGCCTTATTTTTCATACTAAGATAATCTCAAAGAGTATTATTAAATCAAGATAAAATCTAACCTGTGTTTCGGCCCATTGTTTCTGGTCAGTGTTTCGGGAATGATGTATTAAAATCGTACCACCACCACCACTTCCATTACTACTATTACCTCCTCCACTACCACCACCAGAAGAGTCGGAAGCTGTAACGGTGTTGCACGTTGAATCACTGGCTGATTCACAGAGCATCTGTACTTTGTTCATTAATGGAAATAAAACCTATGACGTGATTGAAATGACAATGCAATTAAATATTGATGTGGAAAAATGAGAAAAACTTTTATTAGCATTTTATTACCTGCCAAAGGACTGCATTCCACGATGATGGTGTTAGCAAATTGGCATGGGCCGAAATTGTAGAGAACAACGTTTGTCCAGCTGACTTCCTAACAGGAGCCCTAGGATCGATACACAATTCACCTAAAACGTACACGAAACAATGAAATTAAGTTAGATCATATTGTATATAGTAAGTATACAAACCCAATTTGGTAAACAAACACATCCACAACTTATCAAATTCAGACATTTCCGCTAATGTGACAACCCCAGGGAAATCGGGATATAGTAATTCTTGTGTATCAGTTAAGGTAATCGTAGACACCGATAATTCTGTATTACTTTCAGTAGTTTCTTCGCCACTGGTATTTCGAGTTTCTTTTTGTTTATTGTTGTCACCACTATTGTTGCAAAGAAGTTTATCTTTGTTTTGGTTGAAATAATCAGCTACGTTCCACTGAAAAAAACATAGAATGCAAAGCATAATATGACTATTTTTTAATAAACGTTTGGAAGATCATTTCCTAATATAATATAGACCCTTACATAGAAAAACATAATTAAATTTGAATAAAGAGATAAATTTAAGATTATAAAAGAAAACATTTAGTTTAATTGTTTAGTACTTAAAGAGTAACACATAAAATCTTTCAGTGTATTGGTTATATGTATGTTAATAATCATTATAATTTTAATTTTAAAAAACTATAAATAGTTAACAGAATTCTTTATTTAAAAATTAAAATTATATTGAATTAGGTATATTTTATAATAGTCTAGAATTAACAAAATATTTTATTTATCTTTTAAATATATTTATATTATACCTATTTAAATTAATTGGTATATTTATCAAAACATAATAAATACCATAAGTCCAACTGCTGTTAACGATATGTTCAGTTCACGTGTCTGCATGCCAAATTTAGCTGTTGTTTCCAGACACAATGGTAAACATTTGCAGGGCATCAGTGGTAAAAAGTCAGTAACCACCAGTTGCAAACACTGGAATGCTATTCTTATAAGGTTTTCTCTGCAAAATTATAAAATTATTTTAACTTCTAATATTTTACCGGCTTTTATCAACAATAAGAAATTTGTAATATATTATATAAAATAATATATATGTATTTATATAAAATATATTTAAATAATATCGTAATACCCATGACGGTCTGATACGGCTCCAAGAATGTTCAAAACCAATGGCCAACCATGAGATAATGTTTCGCCTGAACCATGCAATACTTGCAACACACACTCTAATTGTCTCTGCCTGACATCACCATGCATATTTAAAGACAACTGTGCTAATGGACTGAGCAATAATGTCTGTAATTTCTGTGATTAAAATGTAAATAGATAAATAAACGATTAATAAAAGGTAATACAAAAAATACAACTTTCTAATAGTTTTTACTTTAATAAATACTTCACTAATGTAATTAAAAATCTATAAAAGATAGTAAATACAGATATTTGAATAATTACTGGTATGTAATATAAAATTAAATTTTTCCTTCAATATAATATTTTTATGAGAAATTTTTTTTGGCATTGATGAGAAATAATTACAAATTTTTTAAACAATACTAACTTGATTATCTTTTAATGGCGGTTGATACTTGTATTGCAAAGCTGCTTTAACTAAATATGTAATGGCTTCAACACCCCATTCACGCATTCTTATATGAGGATGTTGGCAAACATCCAACATATGATTTGTTACTGGTCTCCACAAAATATCTATTCTAGAGAGATTTACTAATCCGGTTTCTAACAATTTAGCGACCGCAAATAGTGATGGTTCCTACACATGAACATAATTTATTAAATTATATATAGATAAATAATAGTTTGTACATAACATTAGACATAGATAGTCGTAATAATATATTTTTTTTACTCGATTGCAATAGGCTAACTCCATTGCTTCATGTGATAATTTGCAGAGAGCATCGATTAAATGATGGAGAGCTACATCATCTAGATATCGGCTGGATTCAAAAAGTCGGCTTAGCATTGTAGATAAAACAGGCAGGTCTGCTGCCATAACAGCTGTAGTAATGACTGCTACATTTGATGATGAAGTTGTTGCAATAGCTGCAGAAGATGATGATAATGAACCCACAACAGTGCCATCAGCAGCAGTACCAGAGTTGCTAACTCCAGAGTGTCTATTTGATACAGCTGTAGCACCTCCATTCCCAGCCTTAAGACTGCCACCTGTCGATGGTTTAAGTCCTAGTATCCAAACAAGATGCTGCAGACAAAAACCAATCATTTATACTCAAATATTTTTAAATTTAATTTATAAAACAACAAAATATGCACAGATGAATTATATCAAAGAAATGGATCACATTCTTAATTACCTGTAAAGTAGTTAAAACTAAGTGCCATGAAGAACCTAGGATAGATCCATGGCAGTGTGCAAGTACTAATAAAGCACGCATGCACTGTAGATTTTTGGCAGTAAGCATCACAGGTCCATGGTTTAGCAATGAGGTACCTATAAACATAAACATACTTTTAAATTAAAACTCATTCCTTTAAGAAAGAATACCAAAATAGCATATCAGTCATATAGTATGGAAAGTAGTAATTAAAGTCTCACTAGATGTTGAAGATGACATGGCCTGCAGTACTGATGACGGAGTAGCCAATGGTGTACCTACAGCAACTACAACCTGTTGTTGTTGTTTATAATCAGTAGAATCTGAACCATATGAACTATTAGTGGTAGAATTGTATTGTTGGTGATGATGGTCATCATACATTGTTGAAGAAGTGGTATACTGAACTGGTGTTGAAGGCTGTTGAGCTGTACAACAAGTATTACCTGCTCCATTAAATACAGTAAGGTTGTAATGAGGTGGTAAGCAAGCACGACATACAGCCGTGATAAAAGCATCACGTGGCCCTCGCATATCCAGTTGACCACATAGACCAATGTATGCTTGCATAGCTTTTAACATGTTTTCTGTAATACCTTCATCAGTGCTAAAATAATATAAATTATAATATAGTTAATGATATCATACGCACATTATTATACAATTACATTACTATGATATTCTTTATGAAAAATTTAACTTACCATGATTCAATTAATGGGCAAAACGTTGTTAATAGTCCACACCAACTACTGTTTATTATTTGTTCATGTAATGGTGATCTCTTGGTGCCTGATATTTTTCGCTCTTCATTATCATCATTGTAACCTTTAATTGAGGTCTTTTGATCAGTACTATCATTCTGTTGATGATGACCATGAGTATCATCATCCCCACTAGATGATGGTATAATAGTAGAAGGTTGCAAAGATGCAACAGGCTGATGTATATCAGGGCGTACTTCAATTTGAATGGCACGAACAGCGTCAACCAAGCATGCATATGCTACAGAAATACCATAACCATCAGCTATCTGTGGTGGTTCGTCATGTTTGTCATTCATTTCTAGGCTATTTATAAACATAAAAATAAAGAAGAATGTTTATTAATAAAATTATATACCTTATAAAATATATATTAATTATTGATAGATAGTAAAGTAAAAATTATTAAAATATTAATTATAATTATATACAATGGTACTATAGATATAATATAATAAATAAAATATACTTAAGAGGATGTCAGCGGAGCTATTTTTCTTCTTAGTAACATGCTTTCGAAAAATAGGTTTTATTCCAAAATGATTAGACTTAGCGTTACACAACCTACTATAAAAATTAAAGGTAACAACATTAGCTAGGGAATGACATATCCATTTAGCTTTTTATTAGTTTTTAACGAAAATACGATCATTTTAATTTGTTAAAAATTTCACCTTTTTAATCAAAAAATGGATATGTCATGCCCTAAATAATACTGTTATCTTTATTTTTGAAAATATGGTATTTTTCTCTAAAATCACTTTAGACCTTTGTTTTGGCCATTTTTCGTAAACATGTTTTTTTTTTTTTTTTATTAAATTCATCAATAATTTTTTTATTAGTTTTTTGTTATAATTACTATATATGTAGAGGGAAGTGTGAGATTAAATTGAAATGATGGAATGGTATTTTTATATTAATTAAGAAGAACAAGTGAAAAAGATCTACTCAAGCTACAAATATTACACAATTGTTTATTGTGTTCTTTGTATTTAACGTATCAATATTGATAATGTAACTAAGTTATTAAAATAATGAACTACATAAATAGTTGATTGAATTTTAAACATTTTTTTACTATCTATGTACTTTACTATATCTGACTAATAAGGTAGAAAAGCAATTCTCTGTATACAGAAATCTATCTACCTATTATGCATTTATACGAGTTGTGTGCACCCTGGTAATATTGTGTAGAAACGAAACGCGAGATCCTAAAGTTACGATCGCCAATACAATAATAATGCACCTCTCTGTCAAGATAATACTCATGCCGCTCGTGGTGTGTAACGCCATCTCTGGAGCGTTGCATATGTTTTATTTTGCGCTGACATCCTCTTAAACGTTATAGTACTTACTAAATAGATTTAGCTTGACCTGTCGGTAGTTGGATCACTACTGGTAGCCATACACCATTACGGCTGTAAAACCCTGGTTGGGGAGAAACTCCTGGTCCGACTGGCATGCCAGTTAACACTGATGGAGACTGTCCTTGAAGAGCTGCATTTGCTGTTGCTGCTGCAAAGACAAAAATGTAGTCAATGTCAATAATAATACTGTTGATTCAAAAAAAAAAAAAAAAAAAAAAAAAACATAATGCAAAACATTCAATAAAATACAAACCTATCATTGATGCATTGTTCATCGACCCACTTCCAGATACCACCATTGAAGGATTAAATAGCGATTGTACATAACTGGCTAGCGAGTCAATAATATCTCGAAATATTTTGGTACTATGTACCTTGAGATCGTAGCATGCACAAAATGCGGCCAACAGACCGGGTTCAACCACTAACCGATGCAACACTTCCAAGGCAACTGAACGTTGCCATGCTGGTTTATCAGCATCCAAAAACTTGACGATTAATGATAAAAATATCTCGCATTCAGTGATCTACATAATTATTTATGAAAAAATGTTTTAATAAAATAATAAAAATTAATAAATTGTTAACACTCATAAATTAATATATAAATAAATATTTTACATATAGAAATAAATAAATAAATGCTAAGCATAGAGTATTATTATACACTATTTATTTATATATAAAAATGTATTCTTTTTTAGTATCTTTAAATTTGATGACTACTTCAATAGTTTTAATATTATATATATTGTATTGCATTTGTCAAAATGGTTTCATTAATAAATTGATCAAAAAACAATGCATTTTAAATAATTGTTTAATTATACATGAATAATACATACCAAAAGTTTATGGTACTTGCGAACCAGTATGGATACGAGACGCAGCAGCCGAACTGTAATAGCGTAATGTGGTCTGTCATCACCACGGTTATTTAATGTAGGACTACCAGTACTACCAGTAACTCCCATCATTATAACTGAAGAATTATTAGTGCCTGAGCCAGACGAAGTCCCAGTGTTGGTGATAGTACTTCTTCTGCCAGCAGTATTATTACCACTATGATGTTTGATATTAGGCGAAAATAACTTGATAACTAACGCACATACACGTTCTTTTAATAGAAACCCAAACTCTGAATGCTGAAAATTAATAACATACAAAATTAAAAACTTATTAATATAATTTAAATATTCTTAAGAAATAAAGTTTTAGGATTGTTTGACACTAATAAAATAAATAGAAAATGTTGCCATAAATATTTAGATTTTTTATTGCACTGAGATATAAAATTTGCAATATTCATATGATACATGAATTGTTTTGTATGATATTATGAAAATATGCAATCAAAACGGTTGATATATATACCATATGTATCATTAAATATTAAAAGATAAAATAATTAGAACTCACAACCTTGGATAATAAAAAAAATCCATGAGGTTATATTATAGTGTAACTACTACTAGTTACTTATTTTTTAGACCAAAAATTGTATATTTAAAATTATTATTATGTTATTCATAAGAAAATTTAAAATTATAAACAGAAGGAAATAATATGTAATAAATGTATGATTAATATCATAAATAAATAGTATAAATGTAGAAATAAATAAAATGTATATCCTAAATTCAAGATATCTGTATTTTACGACTGATTTTGAATCAAAAACTCAATATCAGGTTAATCACAAATTCAAATACATATATATATATATATATATACTTAAATATATCTTAATATTCTACGCTACTCATTTTATTTCTTTATTTTTTATTTCTACATATAAACTATTTATGTATATACTTAAACTATATAATCTTGAGTAGCATTAGATCTAAATTATATTAAACTAGTTAAAATTGCTATATAACAATTAAAAAATTAATTAATTAATTTAATGATTTGTTATGTATATTAATATTTTATGAAAGCGTATTCACTCTATAAATGAACACATTGGCACATGGATATGTCTTACATACAACAAAAATTAATAACATTAACATAACAACTATTTACTTTGAAAAACACAGGTTGAAAATCAGACAAAACAGACTCCAACAATTCTAAACCAAATGTACGGGTCATTTCTGTCATACCCACTAGCCAATAAGGACGATCAGTATTGACTAATCGCACAAGATCCTAAAAATTAATAAAATAAGATAATAATAACAAATTTGTATAAAAAAATTAATTAAAATGTTGTTGAACAAATTATATAATACCTGGAACATAAGAAATGCATCTGCAGCGCATGGACCTAATGCAGCAACTGCAGTGGCGATATCACTGCCACTTACATTACTACCATTATATTGATGATGATGATGGGAAGATAATTGTTGAGCTCTATTAATTTGCTGTTGCCGATGATCTTGAGATGGTATGGATATATCAGCCCCGTTCCGTTGCTGTTGACCATTATAATCATTGTTATCATTACTACTTCCTACATTATGATCTTTGAGTTGCTGCTCTAGTTGTTCGTCTTCATGTATAACACGTTCAAATACTAGAGCTACAAGTTGACGCACAGTAGCACCTGCTGTATTGATAACAGCCTGAGAATCTTTGGTAAAATGAAGACGAAAACATAACACCAAATTCTAAAACACATAGGTATAAAAAAAAAAAAACATTTAAAAACATTATGATTACCAACAATGAATCACAATAGCAATATATATATATGATAATTATAATCACCCGAGCCAGTGTTTCACCACGAACAACACAATCAGTTGTCAATAACAGTGTAACACTCTGCAATACTTTAACATGCTCAGTACCAGATTCCATCAACATCCATAAAGTGTCGGTGATGTAACGTGCACCTTTTTGATCAACAGCTCGGTTGGTAATAAGTTTTTGTATTGTTCCAAGACACATCTATAGGTAGTAAAAAATAATACGTTGAAAATTATATTAATATACTTAAGCACCAGACAGCAAGGCACTAATGTATCTTACTGTTATATCGGGTGTTATATGTATACCTTAACGATTTTTGGCTCCTTGGTCTCACACCCTTGGACCACAGGATATAGTATCTGATTGACGACATAGTAGATTTCATGATGGTGATGATAGTGAGGCTGTTGCTGTTGCAATAAGTGATCAGCCGCAACTGCTGCTGAGTTCCTCAGTTTGACGATAGCTTCTTCAGATGCCTGCAAACACACAAGTACATGAAAAAAACAATAATATAAAATAGACGCAGTTAATCAAAAAAAAACACTCGGTGATCGTCTGCCCAATATAACAATGGCACGCACCTCTTTGATCTGCGGATATTTCTTCTTTGTCTCCATGGACAGGCATTTGAAATCATTCTGCAGCGATTCCAGGAGTCTGATAGCATTTTCGTTGTCCGTGACGGATGACGACGTACCGCCAACCGGTCGCCTGTGAGCCATGACAGTCGTCGGTAGCCGCGGTACACGCGCACGCGAGGCCAATGTTCTCGTCGTGTTCCGCCCTGCTGTCGGTGACTACCTACGACCGAACAGTGGACGACGGCTGTGAGAAACGACAACGGCACCGACCTATTTTCTCGGTGTCCGTGGTCGGGCGATACGACAACGAATGTCTACTGTTCACCGCACGCGCGGGTACACGCCGTTTGACGACCACGTTCCCGGGCCTACATGAACGAAACTGAACGCACAACGTAGTGCGTGAAAAGACGCGAAAAACATGAACGTGAAAACAAAAAAAATACAAATAAAATAAAACCTCCCAAATCGTTCACTCGCGTTGACAACGAGCGAACAGCGATAACAAAAATTTTTCGTACTCGTTGACGGGGGCCGTAATATTGACGTTGTCGCCGCAATCGTTTCGGAGGTGGCCGGTTGTCGTCATAGCACTAACCGCCCGCGGTGCAAGAGTACATCGAGCCGTAGCCATTGTCCTAGGTCCGCAGACGTAGTGTTGGTACAAGTAGTACTGTGGGAGTAATGGTAACTGTGATATCGCCACGACCGAGATGTGATAACGCATCGGCATCGGCGGCGAGAAAAATATTAATTTTTTCAATGATATCCGTCATACTGCGATAGATAATGTGTTATTAGTAATAACATCGTTGTTGTTTGATTAAAACTTCCGGGCCCGTTGCACTTCGATATTCCGATCCTCAACTGAAAAAAGCGTGATAACACTGAAAACATTTATATGTTACACAATAGTTAATAAAAAAAAGTGTTTATTAGTGGACTGATTCATGTCAATGGACCTTCTATGTCAATTGATTTTTATAAGGCATTATTGTATCTTTGTGCATCCTCGTAATTTACGTGATAACCAGTGGCGTAAACTAGGTGGTGCAAATGTGGCACTTGCAACACCAAATCTAAAATGTGGTGGTGTAAAGATATGTATTTGCACCACCAGAAAATTATTGAAATTTGTATACCTATAATATTATTTTCAAGAGCCAAGGAAATCAGCATACTAAAAACAAATTTTGATTGCTTTTTTTTTTAATATTATAATAATAAAGGTTTTACTGCTAAAATACTTCAAAATTTATTTGTTATTTAAAGAAATATATGGGAAAATTATAGTTTATTAGGAAGCATTTTACTTAGGAAATTGGAAAATTGGTGTGTTGGTAATTATAAGTTGAGAATATACCTCTGCACCATCAGAAATTGGATATAATTTACGCCACTGGTGATAACATTATGGATTGGAATGTGGTAAATAAAAAACGCGTATTATGTTGAATTTTCGTGACATTTATGACGATTCACGTTTTCCGTAAACTATTGGATACCTACACTACGACCTACATTAACTACCTACACGAATTACAATTTACTGCAGACCCGGCTCAAACGTTTACTTACCTAACCTAGGCAAAATTAAGTTTTTCCGCCCTTTACATGTAAATACTATATCAAATATTATTTTTACTTAAACAATTGTAAAATAGACTTAATTCTGAGTTCATTATACTTATTTATGTAAAGTTAAAAATTTATTAGATTAATACATTTGTAGATAAGTAAACTACTATTAACTTAAATAAAACAAAGCAATTTTTTGAGTCTTGTTTTTTACTACTCATAATTTGATATTAGTAGGTACTAGGAAATGTTATATTTTTTTAAAATTATCCATGGTTTAAAAATTTTAAATTCCTTCTTATGTCATTCAAGGTTTATGTCGCCTACCCCTTGAGCCGGGCCTGATTCATTGTATATTATACTACAGAGACCAGGTACATTAAATTTGATTGTACAGTGGTAATGGTGATGTATATATTTAGATCTTCATTAAAAAATTAAAATAAATATTCGTAATAAATTAATATTCTAAAAATAAAAAATAGGTATGATATTATTAAAAAATCATTTTCATTTCAAGTACATAACTATAATAATAGTTTTGTATTTGAAATGAAAATTGTTTTTTTCTGCAATAATCTTGAGCAAACGTCTTCACTAACAACGATAAATTAAATTTTTTAGCATGGTCATTTTTTATCGAAATCATCCCAAAACCACTAAGCCGTGTGTGGGATATGATGCTTTTTTGATAATTTTAGTTAATTTTAGTCTTGAGAATGTCCTTTCAGCACTTTCTGTAGTAACCGGTAATATAACGATAATTTCCGTTAACAAGTAAGGGAAATAACATTAAGGGCATAATTGTATAATTTATTTTTCACATTTATGAATAGCAGTCTGTATACTATCGTGTTAACATCGGATGATTTGTATTCAGTAAAATCTGTTCAGTAATCAATAATCAGTATACATATAGTATTATTTCAATATTTCATGATTTTATTTATTTGAACTGACATTTCATTAAACCTTACAGAATTTTACTGCAAGGCTCCTTTGAGGAGCCCCGCGGAAAATCTCGCCTTCAATCATAATATGATTACCACATAATATGTAGTAATCATTATATTATTATGTAGTTTCGCTTATGGTCTTCACGATACTTTGATTATTTTTCCAATCTTATTTGTCGTGTCCTACTAGGATTATTGGATTTGTCGTATTTACAATCCATATTGATAAGATTATTTTTAATACTTCAATATAATTTTTGAAACATGATTATTTAACAATCTGTTATTTATTCCAGTGGCGTAATTGAGAATGTTTCATGGGGGGGGGGGGGCAAAATAAATTTGTATGGCAAACTTGTGGGGGCAATGCTTATGAAATTCAGTATCACAATTTAGTCTGATATTTTTTAATAAAAAAATATAAAAATAAATAAATAAATAAAATAAATAAATATAAAAATATAATATCTTCAGCAAGGCTTACTGTTTTTCCTAAATTATTTTTTCTTTTTGTAGCAACTTACACAATGGTAATCCAAAAGAAAAAACCAATTGGAAAAATATTTTATTATAAAATAAAATAAATTATATTTATTAATTACTATTTACTTGTATAACTTGTAAAGATATAAAAAATTCTGAATCAATAGTTTTTAATAGTATATTAGCTTACGTTGCAGTGGAATCATTCAAATTAGGAATATTTTCTGTACTTATGATTCAACTACGAATACAAATAGTTCTATGAAATTTGTTATCGCATCATAATGCTGCACCCATCGTGTAGCACACAATATTTTTAAAGTTTTAACCTTAGGATCCTCATTACTATTTTCAATGTTGGT
This sequence comes from Sipha flava, assembly GCF_003268045.1. Taxonomy (NCBI): domain Eukaryota; kingdom Metazoa; phylum Arthropoda; class Insecta; order Hemiptera; family Aphididae; genus Sipha; species Sipha flava. Next base: position 1,167,359 of record NW_020271753.1, on the reverse strand, counting down.
TAAAAGAACATTTTGAAAATTTGATGTAATAAAGAAAACATAGACATTTACGGATAAATATTTATAACCTGGTTTTTTTTTTAGTTTCGTAATAATTTATAAGTTTATATTTGAGCTATTTGTAGGTTTAAGATAATATACAGTCAACTCGCGATATAACGAATTTCAAGGGACCGAGTAAAAAGTACGTTATATCGAAATTCATTATATCATAAGCATAGATCAACAAAATTTGTTTAAACGATATTTAAAAGAAAATTTAGATTTTTTTAGATTTTTATAATAACATACCGACATATAATATTAGATTATTATTAAATATTTTATAAGATACATTCATACATTTTTGTTTATTACATATATACTTTTTTTTTTCAAAAAAATCAGTTTTTTTTTTTGTGTGTGTGTATCTATTTGTGCTTACACGATTAATAGTGTTGTCCAAATTTAGAATATTACAAAATACACTGTCGTCAATATCATGTCTTTGTAAACAATTTAAGACGGCACGGCGACCTAATTTTGCTACATTCGAGCTTACGGGGGCTCTTCATCGCCAGTTTTATTCAAAATCTCATCATTATTGAGAACTCCACAGGTAGCCAAATCTTTGTCAATAACAACAAATTTATGTTTATATTTAATACAATTTACATTTAACAGACGTGTATCATATAAACGATACATGAACATAATAATAGCCGAAACAAACTTGTAAGACGTGGAGTATCAATCTCCAAAATTGTAAAAATTCGTTACATTGCGTGAACTTTGACCAAAAAATCTTCGTTATATCGAGAGGACCAAAATATATTTAATTATTCGTTATATCACGAGATTTTCAAGGATCCGACAGTTTTATTCGTTATATCGAGGTTTTCGTTATATTGAACTTCGTTATACCGCGAGTTGACTGTATAAATACAGCTCATGGAGGGGGATCTATCCCCCCTCCCCCCCCCCCCCCGTAATTACGCCCCTGATTTATTTAGGCCATGTATTTCGTGTGACCATGTTCTTTTATTTTTTTATAAATATTCCGAAAATGATGTCGAATTTCTACTGTTTAAAAAAAAAAAAAAAAAATTAAGTTTGAATATTTAAAAAACCCTTATAGTTCAATATAATACATTTTTTCAAGTATCCTATTGTTTATATTTTTTAAAGTTTAAATATTCTATAAAATGTTTTATACTTTTTAGAATTCACAATATCCAGGTTCTATTTATTACCTTACAGTGGCATAGTCTGTGAAATATTATTATCATTGACATCGTTTGTGTAAATACCTATAACATTTTAGATTATATATTAAACATAGAATGCATTGGTTTTTTTTAAATGAATTTTTTTCTGTCTGTGCATGCAATTTTGATCAGAAGAATAGCTCTCACAATCATTGGATATTTCTGGTAAGAAAAGTTATCTAAATATTAATTTGAGATTGATTTGTGGTGGATTATAAACAGTTTTAATTAGTCTTAATAATTGTAAAAAATTGATAAAAAAATTACAAAAATGCTGCGAAATGTATGAAAAATAGGTTTTTGACAAACTAATTTTTTTTTTTCGTCCTAATTCAAACATTGATAGTCGTTAAGACTTGAAATATTTAGTGGATGCTTATATTGTCGTTTTGTTATAAATTATATAATTAACAAAAAAATGTATGAGTTATTTAAAGACATTTGAAAATTTCATGTTTTTTATATATGTTTTTTCAAGCTGTTGATAAAATTAATTTGATTTGATGAAAAGTATTGAAAATTGTATACAAAGTTTCATACATACATATATTTTACTGCCTAAAGAAAAAAATTAATTTTATTTTCAAAAAATCAAAATAAATGAGCATTTCAGTATAAAACTTTAACAGAATGATGAGAATTCATCACAATTTTATAGTTTAAAATTCATATTTTTACATTCATACATCGGAAAGTCGTAAGAAGTTTTATAAACATTTGAAAATGTATTTCTGATAAAATTGGGTACTTCAATGAATTTAGATTTTAAAATATTAATTATTTGGTTGTTATTTTATAAATGGTACGTTGGTTTTAAATTTAAAAGTTCAACATAGCAATATTTAATTTATTGTATTTGTATTACACCAATGCAATACGAGTATGTATATTTTAATTATAGTTAATGTGAATGAATGACTAATATAGCATACAGTTTACTTCTTTGTGAGGTATTTTCGGGTTATTTGCGGGTATTTTTAATAAAAGGAGATAGAGAGCAAAGGGGGGAACTAGGTATTTTTACGCCCAGGGAAAATTCTAAAATTACGCCCAATCAAAGACCAAGAATCAAATACCATTTCCTACAAATGTTTTCTAATAATTAGCATACAATCATACTTATTGAATTTTAAATACATCTCGTATCAGTATTAAAGTTAAAAAAATATAAAACTAATATACAATGATAGATTATATATTTACTACAAAAATTACACCATCTATAATTTAATGCCATGGAATAAATCCCTGTCTTCCTCCTTCTAGTTCCACCCCTGCTTGGTAGAATGGATAATGGATTTTTGGAGATTTTAACTAAGAGTTTCTATTTCACGTCTATAATAGAATACGTCCATACGTGTTTTTATGGAAACTGTGTTAAAGTTCGTATTGACAAAATACACGTGTACATGTGTATTTAGAGTCCAAGTACTCGGTATCCATTTATTAAATGTCCATTTATCCGCATAAAGTGTATTTAACTCTTCAGATGGTACAAGGGCACGGACCTTTTCAATTGTTATTTAAGAAAAATCAATGCATGATATCTACTAAAATTTTGTTATTTTTTTTTTATTTTTTATATGAATATAGTAGTATTATATGCATATTGTATTTGTATAAAAATAAAAAAAAAATAAAAATGAAATTTTAGCATTGTAAATATATAATTTTAAATATATTATATTTAAAATTTTTATAGTAATAATGAGAATTATTTTGTACTTAAAATAATTAATATTTCGATGTTCACTAACTTTAATTTCATCATGATAGAAAAATCTAAATAAATTTAAAAAAAAATTAGTGGCACCAAACCCTATTTTCCGGTAGTATATGCTATATTTAATAATATTTCAATTGGGGGGGGGGGGGGGATGAGTTGGTCCAGTCACCAGTGTTTGGGTTAACAAGTTATTAGTTTTGGTGAATTATAAACAACCACTGTTGATATTCAAATCGTTGGTAAACACTAATTGGTAGATTAATCCACATGTTTTATTTACCTTTATAATTCTGTTCATGTAATACAAATATTATTAGGCTCTAAATCCAGTTGTGGGTTAGATTACTCTACCTGAGTTGTTTAGTTTCAATACCACTGAGAACCATCTATATGCAAAACAAAACAGCTATTTCGAAAAGTATGATCAAAACATTTTTTTTATCACAACTAGTAAATACATTTATACAAATATAAACTATAAATATTTTCATATTTAACTTTTCATTAAATATAAATAATTAAATAATAACAAATACAATTTTTTCAACTATATAATATATAACAAACTGAAATGAAATGATTTTACTTAAATTAATTTAATTAAAAATTAAACAAAATCACAATATAATAAACGATTAAATTGAAATTAACATTGAATGTTCTATAACAATAATTAATGATTTTGATACTAAATATACTAACATGCTGACATTTTTTGGCACCAAACAGTTCCTTTTGGACGTTATTAAAATTCGATCAGTTGAAAAATGTTGCATTTACGATAATGTGGTGGTTATGTACGCGATTTAATATTTATAATTTAGTCCTCGTTAAAGTTACTTCAAGGTTGACGAGTTGTCAATTAAAACTTAGAGTATTAACTTAAGATTTTGTCCGTCATACCGCATAAGTTCACCTATATCTGTAAATGTAAATTTTCGTACGATAACAAAAGACACAATAACACAATAAAAAACACATGAACATTTTATAGCATATCTATATCAAAATTACACGACAATAATATCATAATTATAATATTATAATATTTCTATAAATTCATAAAAATAAATTTTATAAAAACTTTTAGACTCTAAATACATGTATAATTTTAGTACATGGGTTGATACATATTTTATAAACTTGTATACGAACTTCTAAAAAATACATGCAATTGAATTAGATAGAATTAATAGATATTAAGACATTTTATTATTTAAAGAAACGAACTACGTGTACACTTCTATAACAAAACACATATCAAACCGAGACTTCTAGTTTAAACCATAACGGTTTACTTAAATATTATATATATATTATTAAAATATTTTTTTTTGTCATTGATGAATCATTAAAATAGTTCAACTTTAAAAGCTATATAAGAGATTATGAGGTTAAAATTTACAATTATACATATTTCATAATTACAGCAGGCTCCAAAATAAAATTATCTAATGCAATATAAGTGAAAATACTAAAAGTTATTTTAAAATTATTTTTATTCATTATTAATAAATACAAATACTATAAAATATCACAAAAAATTTAAAGTAGGTAAGTGATATTTACCTATGGGTGTAAAATATGTAAGGCTTTAGGTAAAATCACATGTATTATGAAGGTTGTACAATTTTAATTTAATTTATGAATAATAATACTTAAAAAAAATAAAAACACCATTCAAAAATTAGAATGTTTATACTATATTTTGTGAAAAGTAGTTTAGATTTAATGAGAATATACATTTTTTGCATGCTAAACTATAGTATATAGATATTATAGGATATTATTGTATCATTAAACTAGAATGTTTGAAACGAATATTTTAGTTGTTTAATCTTATAAGAATTCAAATTAATTTAATAAAATAAAATCCTTGTTCCTCTGTATTTGTATGTACGAGTAATTATATATATTACCTCTGAATATTAATGATACATTCTAATATTTATAGTAATAATGTTATTTAAACGTAATCAAAAACAAATAATTTTAAATCATAACACGTCATTATTTTACTCAATAGTTAGTTAGGTATTTGATATACTAATATCTATCATATTATGATAATTCTATTTTTTAAATTAAATAATGGATATATATATATATATATATATATTTATATATATTATCTAATATTAATTGATCCAGGTTTCTCTTGGTGGACTATGTTTTAATTATCAAACTCTACCATATCTGTAACTCAACAAACTTATGACGATTTATATGAATATAAATTATAGTAATTTATATATCGTTAAATTAGTAATAATTTATAAAACGTTTATTATTATGAGTTAATATTATAAATATTTCAATTTTAATAAATAAAAAAAAATAAAAAAAAGTGATAACTGCATTAATGTACTACGGAAGTCATTATTTAAATGCTCATAAAGAATAAGTTAACTCAAATTGCAGTGATAAATTAAATGACCTTCTAAGACAAAAATAATATTATATTATAAAAATAAGATATTTGTCAATATAGTATAATCAAAATAGTGAAACTACTTCAAAATTACAAGTTCTTCTTGTCATAGTTGAACATATTATTATCGTAAAAAACATTGTGTTTCTAATGAGCAAAACATTTAATATATATTATATAATTAGTAAAAATTGAATACTTGCTAAAAAATACAATAAATAGGTATAATTAAAACTGAAAACATTGAGTTAATGTAACAAAAACGATCGAAACAAAACGGATAAAATATAATATTAGGTAAAACACTAAAATAGAATCTATTTAAATAATAAATATATATATTTAATATAACAAATATATAAGATTTAATTTATTATAATATACGAATGAAATGCTAATTAATAAAAATTATTTCCACATACTTTGAAACTATTCACACACATAATATTATATATATTAGAGACGGCCAAACGGTCGATCGCGGATAATTTCGGAGTCGATCATGTTAGATATTATTTTTAGGTCACGTGCACGAAAATTAATCGTAGTAATTATGAACAAATTGTCGATTAATTTTATCTGTATAGTTTTTATCTGTTATACTGGTTTATAAAAAAAATTTTCAAGAAAGTCGATCTTCAAAGGTGAAGTATATTTTTAGTAGATCGTGGCCAAAAAAGTTTGGCCATACCTGATATATATAAAGTGTATAGATTAAAATTTTTCGTAAACCAAAAAATGTTAAATTATTTCATCTAAATCTAATTTATTACAAACAATAATAATATAATTTTAATTTTATTAGTTTCACAAAATCATTAAATTTATAATATAGTTTCGATTGCTTAATTATTATTGAAAAAATTTAGTCGTAAATTGGCAAATTTAATAAAAGATCTAAAAATGTGTGTTTTAATGTGTATACATAGCAAATTATTTGATTCAAGTCAGTTGATAGTCTTTAGTTCTTCCGTTGACTCCCTTTAATTTGATTTATTTCAACTTGTAATATTTATTTGTCAAACTGGAATAACTATGTACAAATTATTTGTCGATCTGAATCAATAATTCTACATATTTTGTGATTTGGTCTCTAAGAGTCCTTCCAGCAAAGTGTTCTTCCCAGAAACTATGATATAGTTTCAATATATGATGGCAAGGATGCACGAGTTCGCCACAATGTTGTATATATTGGTTATATTATTTTTAAAATCAATTATAAATTAATAAATTATAAAATATAAAATTTAAATAAATATTAAAATAAGATCAATAATAAATAACTTAGAAATGAAAAAAAAAAATTGTAAATAAAGTAAGAATGTTATATTTTTTGTAAAATTATGAGATATCAAGAAAATACAATTTATTTAGACAAATTAACTTATTAAAAAAAAATATTTATTCAAACATTATATACTAAATAATGAAAAATAAAAAAATAAAAATGTATAAATATTAAGTACCTACCCTTAATTTTAAACATATCAATATTATACATTATTTTTAAGGGTAGAAATACTAATAAATATTAACAGTTTTATTTACACAAATAGCAATTTTAAAATAAAAATAAATATATAGCTTTTAGACATTAATTTAAGATCAACCAGTGGCACTTAACATAAGTTATTGTCTGATGAGTTAACATAATAATATAATTAAAATATATTACCTTTTTGTTCTTTTGTACTTGATATCCATGTACCAGTATCACATAGTAATATTAAATATGTGTTTATCTATGTAATTTAATAACATTAAAAACAAAAAAATTACTTTACGACCACTGTTTTGGTAACTACTAATTCATTTCAGAAAATTTGACCAATGTCGGTTCTGTTTGTATTGTAAAGTATAATTTTACATTGAAAATATTAAAATAGTATCTGTAAAAACGCTTGATTGTAAAACGATCCGAGTAAAATATATTAATTATAATTTTATTATAATATATTAACATACGTTAGACAAATTATTATAATTAAATAATGAGCTCAGGAAATAAATTATGATGCATTGCAAAGATTAATTTTAATATGTGTTTAAGAGTAGGAATGAATTTAAGACATTTTAAATCAATAATATTAATAAATACATAAAATTCGAATTTTCTGTTATTTTTTTTTTGAATATAAATATAATTTAAAACTTGTAACTCCAGCAGTCGAGTTTCTTCATATATTTAGTTCAGAACTATAAAAAAAAATTACTGTATACAACACAAAACATTAAATTATTTTCTAAACAAATTTGAAAGTTCTTAATTAAATATTTGGTTAATAGCATTGAAAATATAAATACATTTCTCGGATAAAGTTAATTTATAAAGGCAATCATATAAATAAATTATTTCATTCTATAGTTATTGTACTGATTTTTGAATTACTTAAAATAATTAACACATGTATACTATAATACAAAATATACCTATGAATTCAGAGATTATAAATTACATTGTCCATAATTATTGGAGACAGTAAATATATTTTGGATTTGATACTCGATTAAAATAAAATCATATGAAAAATTACATTGATAAATTATAAGATTTCACTTATTGTTCCTTTATTGTTAAACAAAAATCAAATAGTTCAGCATATTTTCCCATACCATTTTTCTGTTACCTAATTATATACTATTATACAGTACATATTTAATTTTATTTTATTTGCGAAGTTAATTTATTAATTGATTCGATGAAATTTCTCTATTATTAATTTGTATAGTTGAATAGTTTTTTTAATGCAGCTAGGAAAATATGGAAGAGAATTACCCTTTTTTTAAATCATGTACAAATAATAGTTCTGAAAAATTATAAAGAAATTAAATATATATAATTAATATATTTAAATTTAAATAGCATAAAAATGAAAAATATCATTTACAAAAATTGTATAATGTTATCAGTCGGCAACATAGCATGTATTTAGTTATAAATTATGATATCATATTTGAACTGATTACGTTTTACAAATCTCTTGAATATTTTAATATAAATATCTAAAATCAATAGAAAATCTTTTACCCGACATATTATGTTCATTGTTTGAGAAGGTGGGATAATTTATAAAAAAATTTCTTGGTAAAATCAAAAATTATTCTGAAAGTATCTAATGTGGTTTTAATAAATCAATAACATTTTACAATATATAACAAACGTTTTCATTTTTAATATAGATTTTTCTGTATACTATTATTCAATGGAATAAAAATTCACATAATTTATTATTAAATTAAATATGACATTTCAATGATATAATCATTAAAGTTTTTATAGTGATGTATAGTTTCAACAAAATTATAATGTCTTAATATTATTGCCTTATTTACCTATTTTTTTTAAATAATAATTTGAAATTCAACTATTTATACTTATAAATCATTTAAAATACATGCAAAATGAAAACAATTCTTGGTAATGTAATTATTAAATTATGTATTGTCACATATAATTGTATAATATAATATGTTTATAATACGCATACATAAAATATTAAAAAAAATGTTTATGAATTCAAAATATTCTCATGGTGCGAATAATATAGGAATATAAATAATAACATTAAAATAATTTGATTAAGTTACAATAAAAAAACACCAAGATTTATTAAATAATAATATAATTCACGGTTCTTGATATAAAACCAATGGTCCTTGATAGAAAAGACGAACAATTTTCACAACACAATTAGTTGTTTTCAAAATTACTTCTATGTTTGGTTTTGATTGTCATAACTTTATATATTAAATTCTATTGGGATTAATTAAATTATTGGCACATTGCATATCTAAGCGTTTTATATTAAACTGTTTGTTACATAAAAAGTTTTAATATATTATTTGTTTTGTATTCATTAATTCGTTATTATAAATACATTAAATTGATTTGCATTTTTTTAACGCCGTTATTTTTAATGGAAAAATTCGAAAATTTATTATTATTCATCGATTCAATTTCTAAAAATATTTTAAAAAATTGGCGCTTCGATTGGTACTGATTTATACAAACAAGTAGTCCAAATTTTATTTTAACATTTTTTAATTTTTAAATTTAAATATTAAGTGTTATAAAATACTACCAAGTGTTTAAAATGGATAAAAATATTTAAGTATTTAAGAAATTTGAAGTGAATTCAAATTTACAAGGTCATAATCTGATAACCTTGAATACCTTAAAGTCGTTGCAACTTTGCGAGTGTACATTGGATATAAATGATAATACAGTTATCGACGTCAATAAAAATTGACAAATTTTTGTGGTACTTTATAACAGATATAAAAACAAAATTGCTAATGTAAAAATTGTATATTATTATATTTTGTCTGGCTGATAGTTGTTAATGGCCCATCGGCCCATTCCTGTGAAAATAATCATGTTGATAAAATTTAATCGACTCTACTAGGGACCATTGATTTATATACGTAAGACGCATCGCGTTGAATACTGATAAATAAATGTATAGTTTTATTATTATTTGTTTTTTTTTTATTTTCAGAACGACGTATTTAGAGCTGGAAATACGGTCGCTGTTTAAATGCGTTTACCCGGAATCGCATTCGGAATAAGATCCGATGGATGATTCGGTATCGCATTCCGACGTGGGGATCGGTTTCTCTTGCTTGGGTTCCGCAGCTGATTTCGTAAAAGCGATCGCGGTCGATTCTGGCGACACGATCCTTATCTTGACAATGGACTGCACGGCCTTCGACCTGCCCTGGACGGCGTCGGGCGAGCAGCCAGTAGCCGTGATGATGATCTCGTTCATCTGGCGCGTGCCTCCTTCACGGGGAGCCGAAGCCGCGGGGCGAGAGCTCACGGGAGGGACGGGAGCCGCGCGGCGCGGCAATGGGTGGGGGACCAGGGCTGTGGGGTGTGGATGTCCTCCGGGTGACTGCGGCGCGAGCGGCTGACCGGCGGCGGCCCGTTTTGCCTGCTCACACTTGCAGCAGCATTGGCCGCGGGTGCCGTGGCACTCGCCCTGGCAGGGCTCGGTCGCGCAGAGCGGGCCCGCGGTGGTCGGCGGGCGCGGGACGCAGCCGTGATTGTCGGCCACCTGGCCGGCTGGGTACATGGACAGCGGCGCGTTGCAGTACATGGCCGGCATCTCGCCCTGCATCAGCTGCGAGCTCATGTATGAGGTCATCAGGTCGAACCAGCCCCGTTCGTATGCCGCCCACACCCTGTCGTCCATGCGCAGCTCGCTCAGTTCCGCGTGTCTGATTTGTGCTGGCGTGCACAGCGGATAGAGCGGTGCGCGCGGCCCGGGTAGCGAAAACTTCTCCATCCGTCCGCCGTCGCTTCCTCTGCCTGCGCCACCACCGCCGCCGCCTCCTTTTCCGTACTTACCCGCCATGTCCGCTGTAACAATCACACATACATGATGCTAATCGTTTCGCAGTGAGGAGCACATCGAGGAGAACACGCGCACGACAACGATCGAACCGCATCGAGAGCGAACCGTTGCACCCTGCACTCGTGCACAGCGTAACAACACAGATCGAACGGATCGAATCGTTATCAGTTCGAACAAGCAGTCAAAGCACAGTCATTTCAAGGTGCGATTCCTGTGCGAGCGTCTGCTTTTGTTTGACCGTTGTTTTTAGCCGCGCGGGCCAGAATAAATTCCTATAACCGACGAGTGCAACGCGACAGTGTTGTGCCCACTTGTGTGTAGTCCTACTGAGATAGTTCTGTCTGGTGGACTTTATTAATTTTCTTAACATTTAACGAACATAATATAAATTGTTTTTAATAAAATCGATTAGTATACATTTAACGTAGCAAAAAACAATTACTATGTTTACGAGAGATTAACGAAAAACAAGCTTTTATACACCATCACCTGTCAAAGAAATAAAACCAAACCCATACAATTTTTTAAACCGAGGAAATTGAAGGGTTTATTAGTATATTAATCGAAAACATTTATGAAATGGTTCAACGAAGTTTTAGATTAAGCTGGAATCGGTTTAACTACAGGCGTTTACAGCCGTTCGGCGATGACCGCTCCGGGAGCAGTTGAGTTACAGTCGCACCCTACGAATTACAATATCATCGTTGTTTAAATTAATAGTTAAAATGTCCGCCGAGAGTTCACAAATTTGTGTTTCACCAGATGATGATGTAAAACTTGTTGAACCTGTGAGCAAAAATCCATCCATCTTTATTTAATGCAGAACATGAATTGTACAAAGACAAAAATAAATTTATAATTTGTGTCAACAATTGCTAATAATACAATTGAAAAAAGAATGGTGTACAAGCGTTTGTTCTTAGTCAATGTCTTGTAAACATAGTACTGCTAGTAATTGTTTTTTGCGACGTGACACCAACATTTTAAATGTATACTAATCGACTTTTTTAAAAACAATTTATATTACGTATATCAAATGCTAAAAAAATTAATAAAGACCACCTGAAATAATTATCTCAGTAGGACTACAGTGGGCACACCGTCGTAATTCGTTCTTGCCCGCACGGCTGAAAACAACGGTCGCGCGATTACAGACGTGCTCAGGAATCGCACCTTAAGCGTTTCGGATTCACGCAAACGCAGTGGCACCGGAACAATTTTTGAACCGTTAGGGCTGAGCACAACTACAAATACAGAGGAAGGTAAAGTAAATATATTATAACGACTGTATCCGATCACATCGGTTGTCGGTAACCAAATGATTCTTGAAATAAATTAGATTACAAATCTATTGTACAATCGCGATAATGGATTTCCTATTCTGAAAACTATTCTATTTTGATTATTGCGGTCAGGCACGCACCCAGGATTTTTGTTATTTTTAAATAAAACTATCAGTTTACTAGATGTTAATAATTTTTTAATATTTAAAAATGGACAGTATATTAAATATATTTGAGTTTTGTTTTTATATTCAACATAAAAATCAATATAGAAGATGGCGTATGTATTTTAGTCACGGGAGCGTATAATCTAGGAAAATTTCCGTGGGGGCAGTTACCTATTACTCCCGTTGTTCCGGCGCCCATGCGCGAACGTGTTTTTTGGTTTCGGTGGATCGATCTTGTGGGACGCGGATCACAGTCGACAAGGCCATCGCAATGTTTCTGATATCGGTTTTTGGACATGAAGCGAATTTCATTTCGCACTAATTGCATAGTTGCACCAAGCATTGTTGTCCTGCTATCGCTATTCATGCTTGACGCAATTCTGTGTGCTTTGACGGAGCAATCAAATCACTTGTGATAGACCTTTACGCATTTTTTTGGTCGTTTAATTTGATATAAAGCGTACGTTTTCGTTTTTCGATTACACCCCTACAATTTGAATTAACCAAAGAAAATAGAAAACAAAATATTTGTTTAACAGGTCTATAACATGCTAGCCTAGACCCGTCCCTTTAAACCAGCGATTCCCAAACTTTTTTTTTCAAGATGCCTTTTTTTGAACCCAATTTAACCATGGTGCTCTGCTGTGAATAACATTAAAAACAGAACAAAAAAAAAATATTGATAACCAATTTTATAAAATTATAATTATATGCATTTTTAAAATTAAGAAATAAATAAACAAAAATTATTGTTATTATGATTATAATTATTATTTAAAATAATAATAAGATTATAATGAGAATATCCAGATTTACAATAGAAAATATTACATTATTTGCCATAAAGTTTTTATGAAAACCATAAGAAAAAACAATTTTATACATTTTAAACTATTTATTATGAACCATAGACCACGGTGTCCTTATAAAGTGGTCATGATGCCCTTAGGGCACCACGTAGCACAGTTTGGAAACCGCTGCTTTAAATAATCGGTCGAATCACTGACAAAATATAATATCATTAATATTTTTTTGTCTTTCTAAAACGGATTTCCATTATATGCAAGTGTAGAAAGTTGTAATTTTAAAATGGTAAAATTATAGTATTTTAATAATTTGTTAAATTGTATTTGGATCCAGTGGATCTAGAAATTTTTTCTATTGAAATAAAAATTAAATATTAATTTATGGTTTTGGAAATTGAATGCTTAAATCTTAGTTTGGTATTAATATATTTAAGCCGAAAAGGATTACTTTTGTTGTCTTAATTCGGATTAATCTATCTAATTTCAAAAATATATATAAAACAATTATTTGAATTATAAGAAAAAGAAAACGAGTAAAAATGTTATTAACAAAAACCAATTAATTGTAATTACGTTAATCAAACTTAATAATAAATAGTGACATTCATATTTTAATTCGTTCTAAAGAAAGTGTAAGAAAAAAAAGTTTTCCGTTGATATATTTATTATATAAATCAAACATACTTTGAAGAAATATATTTCTGAGCTAGAAATACCACAGAGTTTAGTATAAAAGTCTCAAAAAAAAAAAAAATAAAAAATAAAAAAAAACATTCAATTATTAACATTAATTATCAAAAGCAAAAAATAAATAAACGTGAAACGTCATTGTATACATTCACGATAATTGAAAATTATACCTGCCCCTTCGTAACTGCAGCAATGACACTGAATCTAACATATATGTAATATTATAATGACACATTATACTATATTCATTATCAGGATATAACAAAAAATAATTGTTTTCTTTACTTATAATATCTTCAAATAATAAAATATCATAACAAATATATTCGTTTCGTATCTCAGTAAATTAAAAAATAATGATAATAGAGCAGTTTCAAAACTATATTAATATTTTAGATTTAAAAAAAAAAAAGTAAAAATTCATTATTATTACATATATTATTGATATAGAAACATGATATACATAGATAATAATAATATATATTGATTTATAGATCTTAATCTAAATTAATTATATATTAAGTCGAATTTGGGACATTATAGATGAATAAAAAGTACTAAGTAGAAAATACGAGTAGTGTAACAAAGAGAAGCGAATGAATCAGCATATTACAAATATACAGAAGATATTATTATCGTAGTGGTTAATTGAAATTATTAAATTAGAGTTTTGCTTATTCGCTAATTTTATATTAATCTAATGATCATTATAGAGTTCCAAATAATATTTATTTTATACTCAATAGATCATTTTTCATAAAAAAAAAAAAATAAAAATAAATACATAAACAAACAAGTTAGTACTTACATTGCGTAATATCCCTATTTACTGTCCAGTGATGTAAATGTTATCTTCAAAATCGCCTCAAAGTGAAGAACTGAGAAAACAAAAATACCCAATCAATAAAAAAAAAACGAAGTTATTTAATGTAATAGTGGTTAAAAAAAATAAATCGAATTTAAGGACGTTGAGTTGATTCAAGTACCTGAAAAAATGAAGACGGGTACACACCGAATGGAACTTGTCACACAACTGACTGGGGGACGATAGAGCTCGCTACCGATCAGTAGGAAAAAATTCAGTTTTGGTAAAATCTTCCTGGTGGTAGGTAATAAAGAAACAGAATAAATATCGAATAGTCGTTCGGTACACATAGGAGAGAAGAGTGAGGGTTGAGTGGTGAATTCCATATAGGCGCCCAATGTTCACAATCATTATTCTACATACAATATTTAACTAAATTACTTTTTGAAAAGTAACAATCACAAAAATCAATTGCTGATCGATTTTTTTTCTCTATACAATCACTATATATTACAATAGATTACATTCTTATTTATTTTTAATAGATTTTAATAATATAGAATACCATCAATCCTTAGTATACCTAAACTCATATTGTTGAAAATAAATTATGGTAAAATCTTCACTCTTTCCGAGAGTGAAATATTCAAATTGTTCGTATCGTAAATTAATAAACTATTCTATATATATATATATTACTATATGACTGTTGATATTATATTTCTAATAACTTATAGATCATAAACTAAAAGAATCATTGACATGCACAGATTTCGTATAGTGCTCAGGAAAAATATATTATTTTTAATTGTATTTCTTTGTGACCCCAAATACTTCGTTACTCAATTAAATACCCTAAGTAATTATTTTGAAATATCGTTCAGTTTGTATATTACATATGTATAATAATCAAATTTTGATAAAAATATTAAAAAAGAATGTACTATATTTTTAAAATCTACAAATACTTAATTATATTTATAATAATAACTAGTATTAGAAAAAAAAGTGGAAATAGGTAAAATATTTCGTTCAAATATTTTGCGTTTTGTCGAGGTAATATTAAATTTATAGAAATTGTTTTTGTTTTTTCTTCATAGCATATTTTATAATAAGGTATTTTATTTTAATGTTAAACCTTTATTATTTTTTTGTAATGAAATTATACGTTCTGGGATGTAGAACCTACAAGTGAAAATAAAATCTCAATCGAGCTGAATTACGTTTTGTATACATATTATTAATTATATGGTATCTTGATTAAACTAAATATACAAGCATTTACAATTATGACGTTTAATTTTACGTAATTTAAAACTGTATAAAATAATATTATTTTTTATTATTTTAAATAGTCCAATACTGCAAGATTTTTATTTTTATTCGAATTTATGAAATCGATTAAAACATTTTATTTTTAAATGAGTCTTTTAAGCATTATGGACACGTATGACAAATAAATCTCAAAAAGCCAAAACTTCTTGATCTGGCTTTGTTCACACGTATAGAATTTATTTTAAGTTAAATAATGTTATTACACGGAAAATTAGTTTTGGTAACTTGAACAGATAAGTTTATATTTTTAAAGAATTAAGACTACTATAGAAATATACCATTAAAGTCATGACAAATACATATCAAATATTTCTTTTAAGCCAATATTAAAATAATGTAAAAACGTCTAGACAATTTAGACATAGCATTAGCATCTTTAGTGATCATTAAAATCTTCATTAAATTAATTGATTTTTGATTTCGCTAAGTTTTATTTTTCATCACTAGAATAATGTTATTTTAATTTTGTATCATTCCACTAAATTGTTTTTTCTACATATATAAAAAAAAATATTTAGTAGTTTATATATATATTCAAACCATTTATCACATTAAATTAATTTTAATAAAAATGTTTTTGACTACATACACACTGAAAATTATTGTAATTATTGTATAGAATTTCAATATATTTTTTATATTTTTTGTGAAACTTGGAATGTATTTTAAATTTAATTTATCTACAGTACATATTTTGTTTGTTTTATATTTTTTAAAAATTAATTTAACCATTTTCAAAATTTGGTTCCCAATTTATTTTTCAATATTTTAATTTATTTCTCATTCATAACATTGTTTTTTTCGGTTCATCCTAATATTGATGTTAATTGAATAGCCAGTTAAAAATTATTATACGTTTATGAATACTAGGTGGGTATTTAAGTGATATAAATATGTGATGTTTCACATACTTACCGTTGTTATTTTTTTATTCCCGTTTGAACTGTTGGTTAGGTAATACATAGCGAACAAAATATACTTGCTATTGTTATTTTTTCTGTAATTTATATTCGATGAAAGTATATTTACCACGTTTTTCTGTATTCATGTCTTATAAGAAATCAAAGTTTGCATTGTATTATTTACATAAATTTAGATTTTCTTCCCTGAAGTCTAAACATTTGATACCTTTTCACATGCACTAAACACAAGAAACTATCGAAACCACGACATTTTGCAATTACTATAAATATTATTACAAGAGGAAAACTTATTAGTTAGTTTAAAAACCAAATAACGTTATTCGAGACATAATACTTTGAGCTAACAAAAACAGTACGCATTATACTGATTTATTATAATATATTCTCGTCTCATTTTATCTCTTCAGGCGACCCAGACTGTTATATGGCGGCGTATAGGAAACACATCAAGATAAACATTTTTTTTTTTTTTCGAATCCAACAAAAAGTATCCGGCCTATATCGTATATTACCTACACATTAAGATAACATATTATTTTGTTTAAACCTTACTAAATATTTAGGTGAAAACAAGACCAACTGCTTGAGTGCCTGGGAATATAAACTATTGTACATTATATACTTACAATTTATCATTCTTAATGCGTTTGTCTTGTTTTTTATTATTATTATTAACAAAATCACTTTATTTTTTATCGATATTGGTACCAAAAAATGAGATGAGCAATCATATTTATGTATGTTGAAGTAGGGCTTAAAAGTTAAGCTTGACTTGTCACATAGACATAATTTTGTTTTTATTTACTTTGATCGAATTATTAAATTAGATACTAGATATAGGAACTTATAAGTAATATCAATGGTAGAGCGCCTCCGTATACATTATATTAATAAAAGAAAAATTTCTTTAGTTCATTCCTAGTTAGCGCAGTGTAATAATTAACTAAAAATACACACAACTTTTCAAGCAAATAACAATTGTTTTTATTATTTTTTACCATATTGCTTAGAACGAATTATTATAGTATTTCATCGGAAAGGTAGGAAACTGTGATCGAATTTTATTAAATCATGTAATCAACCAAGTTAACAGTTGTAAAAGTTTACACTTTATTTGACACATTAATCACTATAGAATAATTGTATGTTTTTTTGGACATACAACAATTTTTATATTCTAAAAATCAACTGGATTGTAATTAATTATTTGAATTGTAAAAGGTTATTA
Organism: Sipha flava; assembly: GCF_003268045.1. NCBI lineage: Eukaryota > Metazoa > Arthropoda > Insecta > Hemiptera > Aphididae > Sipha > Sipha flava. Next base: position 1,149,361 of record NW_020271753.1, on the reverse strand, counting down.
TATATTAGTTATTTGATATTTCTATAAGAGTTATTACAGAAACAAATGATGAAAAGTTAAAATAATTACAGTGCATATTGAAATATATATATATATATATATATATGTTAGCAGCAATGTGTAAAATAGTGGAATTTTATGTAATATTTAGTTATTTTTTAAGAAATATATAATATTTATATCTTTACATCAATTTATTTGGTATTTTGTATAATAATTAGGTATTTTATAAAATTACGATTTATTTTTTATCATAATGATACTAAAAATTAAATCAAAGACAATTTATTGTATTAGTGCAAAAATAAATTTATTAAGAAATACCAATTATTACAGAACATATGCATACATACAAATTTATAATTTAAATCATGTGGCCTTCTTTTATTTTTTGGTTTTTAAATTAGCATTAGTAACATATTATATTAATTTATGCTATTGTTCATCAGTTAAAAATACATAATTTTTTGTTATTATTGAAATTATGTTACATAATGCACACTTGACTATCCACGCATAATATTTTATTGAAGACTAAAATGTAAAAATTACAAATAAAGAACATACAAGTATAGGTTTTAACACATTATCTATACATTTTTTGGCATTTCATATAATGCCTAGGTCGTTTAAATAATTATTATAATTATTAATTATACAGATTTCCGAATATGTTTTTTATTACATAAAATTCTTAGTCATTATATAAAATGCCATGGTTGTACACGTTGCCGCTAACATATATATATAAATATATATATACTTGTATATAATCAATATAACTAAACAATTGGATATTCGAAAAAAATTTAAAAATCGAACTATGATATAGAATCATTAGACACGAATTACAATTATTATGCATTTAAACAATGACTGGTTTTCAAGCTCTTACGCTAACTATACTACCGAAAGAAGAGTATTGGACTATACATATAAAATGAAAATTATTTCAAATGATTATATCGTGGTAATAAATATAAATATAATGAGTTGATATTGAATTTTAAATAAGGAATTAAATTATCATATACAATAGGGAGCATCAAATATTTGCATTCATTATTATACGAATACATTTACCCATCACATTTCAGGATTGTTATTAACAACTTAATTTATATCTAAAATCGTGTAAGCTAGATTAATTAGATTATCTGGAAGCCTAACGTGGTAAAAGTCAAGTTCTAATATAAATTATTTTATTGGTCATCGTGTATTATTCATTATAATTATATTCACCAATTTTCATTTGATAAAAGGTAAGTTTTTAATTTACACTATATTTTTTATATTATAATCAATAAATACTCGTATATATATGGACACTTTATTATACAAAAATGGCTTAAATATTATGCTAAACCATAATAGTCGGCAATATTAGAGAACAAAGCTGATCTTGTAAATTGATACTACGATTTTAAAAGATGAGTCAATACTATCCAAGTCTTATATTAATTAGCAAATTAATATTTATTTCTACTAAATAAACTTAATATCACAAAGATTTCGGTTTTTTCAATTGCAGTAAAGTATTTTATCATTTTTAAAAATTAATATTTTCTTTATAATTTTTACACAGTAATTGAACTTATTTGAAGTACTAGTATGTACTAACTGCTCATCTGTTTAGTGAACAACTAAAAAATATATCAATGTATTAATACTTTGTTTATTTATTGGGCACATCTGAGTATACAAATTATATTTTACATAGCTATTCAAAGTAGAAAATAAAGAATTTTCTACATATTTTATGATTTACCTAAAAAATATTTTTTTGTAAGCATATAACTTTTTTAATTAAAATACCAGCCCCGAGTAGGTCTCTAAAAACTATCTTACTCATTCGTTTACACAATTATATTATAATGTTAATTTAATGATTGTGTCCATTGAAAAACCTTGAATAATTCTTTAGAAGATTTTATAATATTCTAGATTTAGATTCCGAACAAAACGAAGAATTTAAATGGGATTTACAATAACATGTTTTTTTGGATTTTTTTTTTACTTAGTAGACATTATATCTTATGGATTACAGCGATAAACCGGTGAAATACATCTAGGACCGTAAGAGTAATACTTGATTTAAAAAACTTTTTCTAGGTAACAAAGTAACAATAATAAATTAAATAGCTAATTGGTCCCGAACCTAATAAAATGTTGTCACAAAAAAAAAATAAATAAATCGTTAATTTTTGGTACAATAAATCTGAAAAAGTATTTGTCTTTAAATCATTGAATCTTTATCTCTATTAATCTTATGAATTTTAATTCATCTTCAAAATATTGATATTCGCACCAATTATAGGATTAATATAATATTCATATTTTTAACACAATAAATTTCATTTCATTTAATTAAAAATCGTATATGATTTCAGTCGATGATGGGGATCAAAACATTCTATAGAGGACAAAACATTTTCATAACAGGTGGTACCGGATTTATGGGAAAAGTATTAATTGAAAAATTATTACGGTCTTGTCCGGACATAAAAAATATCTACGTTCTAATAAGACATCGTAAAGGCTATGACATTACCACAAGAGTCAATGATATGTTAAACTTACCAGTATGAGAATTTAATTTAAATGAATTATGTGTAAAAAAAAAAAAAAAATCTGTTATAATTTTTATGACTACATATTAGTTGCACATGATATGAATAATATCATAAAGTCATACATCTATATATAATTTATTCTAATCAAAGCAAAACTATGAACAAAATTGTTTCTGACATGTATAGTTATATTGATTCGTCCGTTGGAATATTCGTGAACTCGTACATGCGAGTTTAATGACAATTTTTTTTTGTTTTTAAGTTTATTACATTTTATTTTCGATCGTTGCTCTCGCTTATTCAAAGTAGTGTCTAATACTAATTGGTTTATTAATTTGAATTCAAAATTGTATGTTTACGAATAATGTCTAAACCATATTTTTGTGTTCCATATTAATTATTCATTATTTTTGGAAACCTCCCCTATTTTCGCGGGTCCTTATATCTCATTCGATAAACTTTATGATTTTATGAATCTAAAATAGGTAAAATAAATATTCTCCTTGTGTAATTTCCACACATTTTTTATTACCTGTTAATGTATAAATGAAATATTGTAGGAAAATATTTTTTGTTCAAACATTAAGTATAGCAAATTTTATTTTTAAATAAAAACTAGAAAAAATTTAATTTTAATAAAGAACAGTTTATTTCAATAATATATAGGTACATAAAATGGTATATTAGTGTTAAAAAAAAATAACTTTTTTATGTTCGCAAAATACAAGATAACTGTGTATTAAGTACCTATACAATAATATTCAACAATAAAACATTATTTAAATTTAGTTAAACTGTTATACTATACAAGGCGTATGTAGAGAAAATTATAAGACAAGCTTTCTATAACCGATACATGGACATGAAAGACTAGATTTTAACAGAGAAGAATGGTTAATCAGATTTGCAATAAGGCAAGGCCTTTAGTAGAAAATAAGAGTTATGTACTATACAGCTATCTATAATTTATATAATTAATTTAATGATTAATTAAAAATTATAATAATAATTTACATTAGGTACCTTATTAAGAAATCAGTATCGTACAAAAGTAAAATATATTTCGGTTTGTGAATATCTGTGCAGTTTAAATATGTGCTAGAATAAATTATTGTCTTTTACTGCTGATTACTGACAATTAATACAATCAAATGCAGTAAACAAATTGATTAATTTATTTTGAATAATATATTGTCAATTAACGAGTACTATATTTTAATATTTTACTGTTCCCATCGTTAAATGACATTTTCTATAATCGTAATATATCGTAATAATCAGAACACCTTAAAACATTGACTTAAAATATATTTGATTCTTATTGCATTAGCTGTTTGAAAAGATAAAAACGGAGAATCCTGGTGTTGCTGAAAACAAAATCATACCTGTAAAAGGTGACTTGAGTAAAATTCGGCTAGGATTAAGCGATGACGATTACAACATGTTGACTGAAAATGTATCAATCGTATTTCACGTAGCTGCAACAGTTCGTTTTGATGATCCCATCCACGATGCAATTATAAAAAATGTGAGAGGAACCCGTGAAGTTGTACAGTTGGCAAAACAAATGAAAAATATTTTGGCAAGTAAACATAAATATTATCAGATACATTTTATTAATATAATATGTCAATATATATAAATATAATACATTAATAATTATTATATAATCAATTTAGGGTTCTTGTCGAATGTGTCGAATGTTTTATAGTGTATATGTTTTTTTTATTTAATGCTAACCATTTATTTGTTTTGAAGAAAGTCCTAGTTGATAAAATTCAATTATTACATAAATATTATTATTACTATATATTTCATTACAAATAGCACACAAATTTTTAAATTTTCTAATAACTTATAAAATACGTTATTTTTTCATTGATTTAAATGATCTGAAAATTCATGTTCGAGGACAATAACTTTAATTTTTTATTGTTTTAAAAATACACTCTAATAGTATTTCTTCAGTAAATAATATTAATATCATTATAATATGTATATAATACTCTCAGAAGTATGGCTAACAGGCTTGTAGGGAGTATATATGAATTATTTGTTAATTCTAATGCAATTAAAAATGTAATGTTGTTAAGTTGAATAAATAACTACTATATTAATCAATAATACAATTTAATCGAGAAACTGCATTTCATGACGTTGTATTTTATAAAATAATAATATTACAGGTGTTTTTACATGTATCAACAACTTACTGTAATTGTAACAGAGTTTTTGTGGAAGAGAAAGTTTATGAATCTCCAATCAGTTGGCAAGATGCAATTTTAATCTCAGAAAATTTAGATCCAAAACTATCTCAAACGTGTTCAAAAAAATACAGTCATGAATACATAAATAGTTTAGTTAAAATAAAATAAATTTTGTTAGTTATAAAAGTTTATTTCGGCATAAATACCTTTTTATATATGATATAATTTTAGTAAAAAAAAGTTTTTCCTTTGACATTTTTGACTATGTATTGGTTCATTTATATATTTGGCTCATTCTCAGAATATTTTCATATCTTTATTCATCATAAATACCAAACTTCTTGTAACTAAATAATATAGGTAATAATAATTATATTTAAGATCAGTATTATACATATATATCAATTTTTAATCGTAATTTCATGTTTCGTTTCTTTTGTACACATATACAGTGGATCCCAGATCGCGATAATATGTCAAAATCTTTTTATAAACAGAAAAAAAGTAAATCCCCTTGGAATGTTAAAGACCATATAGTATATATATTTTATGTGCACTATACAATACTATACTTGTGAGATATTCATTTTTCAATAAAGAACCTGAAATTACCCATTAATAATTCCTATTTCGTTTCTACATAGTGATTATTGTATATTGTAGTAATGTAATTTTATTATTAAAATATAAAAAAATAAAGTAATATATGTATATACAATAAAAAAAATTAAGTGCGTAGATTAAATTTTCAATGTTTTTTATAGGTTTTTAGGATCATTTCCAAATACATACACTTTTACAAAGCTATTGGCCGAGAATATAATTGATGAAGAAGTTAAAAAAAAAGATAATAAAATGAAAATGGTTATATTCAGACCATCAATAGGTAAATATTTTGTAACCTGTTTAGTTCAAATTTATATCTTGTGATTTAGCGAGAAAGTTTCGTCTAAAATAACATAGTGTTATAATATTGCTAAAATGTTGAGATAATTATAAAATATAGATTTATTTAATTAGTGGAAATTAAATTAAAATTCCTACACGATCTCATGTTTTATCGTATTAAATTTACTACTTTATAACTAGTGTATTATTTTATTTAATAACATCTAGTTAATGCACTTCATTATTGTGTTGTGTTTGTCTTACAGTCATATCGACGATCAAAGAACCTATTGTCGGATGGATAGATAATGTAAACGGGCCAGTCGGTCTTATGACAGCATGTGGTAAAGGAATATCTCTTGTCACGTATGCTGATAAAAATATAACCCCGGACTTTATGGCTGTTGATGTGTCAATTAAAGCAATTATTGTAGCCGCTTATCACAGCGGGACGCACAAGTATTTGTTCATTTTATACAAGTTTGAATTTAAATAACATAAGTTCCATAAATAATATAAAGTCAGAACATATAGCTACAGCTATATCACATACAAATATACATACACATGTATATAATAATATGTAATCTAATAAAACTTGTCCGTTGAAAAATTAATAAGGCTTATTGTACTAAGGCTTAAAAAAAGAAAATATTTATTACTTCCTTCAACGTTAAATATGAAGCACATTTTAAACATCAGTTAAGATTTACCATATAACTGTGTTGGAATCATTTTTTTTTTTTTATATCAATGATATATTTAAGATAAGATAATAAAATAATGGAAATCATAAATTATGTCTTATATAAATAAATTTATAAAAAAAGGAATTAATAATAATAACAGATGCTCCTGTTAAAAAAAAATATACAATATTAAACTTTATATTTTACCTAATTCGTATTATATCCACTTAAATGACGTATGCTAATATGGTTATATTATTATATATGTACACTATTTAAATAGTTATTACATAGATACATTTTAATATAGCTCATCGATGGACAGTAAGCTTTCTGTGTACAACGGCTCGTCATTAAAGAAATCTGTGAGCAACAGTATGTTGATGGAATTTGCAGTGAAATATTTTTTATTGTACCCATTTGATGAAGTTTTATGGCGACCAAGGATACGAGTTACGAATTCGAAATTCATTTATACTTCTCTTACTATTATTCAACAAGTTTTGCCCGCTTTGTTAATCAGTTTTGTGATGAAAGTAATTGGAAAATCACTAAGTGTGTAAGTCTAAAATATTTAAATAAAAACAATATTATATAGAATAAGTTTTCGAAGATCTATTGTTTTTAATTCCTTATTATCAATTAGAATCTAAACCTTTTTGATTGGATACTTCTGGTAGTAATAGTGTATTTTGATCCTGTTAGAATTTTGACTACGTTTAGTTTACGTGTACATTCAGTATAACTAGATTTTTGAGAACAATACATTATCATTGTCATATACACTGAGTGATTCATTTAAAGTTAAGGTTTGATTATTCATTCTCATATTGTTATGATACTCAATGTTAGCCATTATGACCATTTCAATTTATTTATTTACTTTCAACCAAAAAATTAATTACAATTACATGATAACAATGAGTAAATTATTTCATTAAGAATAAATGTTTTCTTAATGAAACCCTAACCTAACCCAACTGAACTAAGCTTGTATTTGGTATACAGAGTTATTATAAATAATAATTCTTACTGCAGTAAGATCATTAAATAGGATACTTATATAATTAAAGATGCGACTTAATTAATTAATATTATACAGTTGACACAAATTTCATGGAAAATATTTGAATAACACATATAACATATACACATTTAGATAAGATCTTATAATTAGATTTATTGATTTTTTAAAATTTCATTAATACATTCTCATCTAGATCATTAACTATTTTGTTTATAGTCTTTTTTATTTGATTTTTATTAACTATATCATTGGTATTATTAGATTGGTTTTCACATAAGCTTTTAATTAGACTCTTCACATTGTTATTTCAATTGTTGAATAAAAAATAATTTTCCCCATGTGATTGGGGAAATGCTTTGAATTTGTTAAAAACGTATTTGAAGGTTTAATATATTTACCTGTACTTCTGTCGATAGCATTTATTGTGTGGTTTTGTATGGATTTAATTAAAATTTGTCTAATGTATAATTTATAGATAGATGATATATTTGTATGGTTGAATAATTCCCCTAAAGTACGTTATTTTTAATATCATTTTTTTGGATTATATGTAATATATTTATGTCTATTCTATTAAAGCCTCCCCGACATGTTATATTGTATATTAGTATTGAATTACATAATGCTATGTATAATACTCTTATAGTTGATTTATTAAGAAATCGAATTTTGTTGAATAAAGCAGTTAAGCTCCTTATTTTATTTTTAATACTTTGTAAATTTTCTAACTATTTTAAATTAAAATCTATTGTTATTCCTAAATGTTTGAATGATAGAACCATTCTAATTGGTGTACAACTTCAATATGTCGTTCAAGTTCCAAAATTATGTATTATAAAGCTGTAACCAAATGGAAGCTCCGAACGAGTTGTAACTATTGGCATGCATACCGATTTATTTATGTAAAGTGATAATAGATTTATTTTTCATCCAGCCATACATGTACCATAAATTTATTTCGACCGTTTGTTTTAATTTTTCCCAATTATCTTTGAAATCAACTAATGCTATATCATCAGCAAACATGAATAATTTTCTTTTTTATAATTTTGAAAATACTGCGTACTCGATAATTATTTATTGCCAATTGGTATAAACTATAAATAGACACATGAACATTTTACAAGAATATTAGATTTTTGAATAAACTTAAGAGAACGCCACACCTGCATGTTTTGTGTCCATTTGATATACGTACAACATAGTAAGTTTGCATTCAGTAGTTCAAATGTAGTGAAGTTAACTTTAATATAAGAAGAAACTGAACTATAATCAAAATTTAAGGAAAGAACATGATCTGTATTTTAGTGATTGGTTTTTTTCCAATATTTTAATTTTTTAGCGAGTTATGGTTTTTTTAATTGTTATATTTTACATACATATAACACGCTTAAAAATTAAAATATCGGAAAAAACAACCAACAAAACACAGATAATATTCTTTCCTTAAAGATTGATCGTAAGGCAGTTTACCTTAATATTAAAGCTAACATCACTACATTTGAATCACTGAACGCAAATTCGCTATGTTGTATGTATGACAGACGGAGACAACACATGGGGGTGTGATGTCCTCTTAACCATCGTTTCAGCAATTCTAGCAATGAAATCATTTTTAGTTGTAATATTTTCTTATCTTTCAGTCCTGATTATTTTAATTTCAAAAGTCCCTATTTAATGTCTTTCCTTAATAATTATAGTTATTTTAAAATCGATAATTTAATACTTAAAACTGAATTCCTATCTGCAAAAAATTTAAAATAATGAACTTCATTAACTTAAATTATTCTAATAAAGAACGGGACAGTGGAATTCATAATTTTTTTTTATTTCTAAAATTGTAATTGAACTTCCTAAAGCTTTTACTGAAATTCTTAAAATTATAAATATTCTTTTAACTTTGCCTGTTACAACTGCTTCCAATGAATGTTTTTTTCCCCCTTTAATTAATTAAAACTTATCTACGCTTGACAATGGGAAATGATCGGCTGAGTGATTTGTTGGTTATAGCTGTTGAAAGTGATATTGCTGCAAAAATCAGTTTAGATGATGCAGTAGATGTATTTTCAAAAATGAAAAATAGAAGATATCCGTTTACAGCTTAGATTAATTTAAGATTAAGTTAGATTAAGTTAACCTTGTTTAGGTAATGTCTATAAAATACAAAATTATATTTTTCAAAAATTTAAGGTGTATAATAATTATAATATATTAAATATGTGTCTTTAGTATAAGTTAAAACGTGTAACCAAAACTCCATATTTCCTCTGGTAGTATGGGCCGGTCAAAAATGTTGCCCGCCTATCAAAAACTGAAATTTCGCCACTGTGAGTAACTCCGTAATCTTTAACATAGCAATTAATATACTATTAACATAATAATTACTGTGATTAGATCCAACGGTAGTTAGTAGTTTTCTGTTACTGAGTAACTAATGAACCATTTGATTGTATTTTCATCAAAGCCTAATTCTTTTAACTTGTTGAGTAATACTTGTCTACTAATTGAGTCGAATGCTTTTTTCCAAATCCAAGAACGTAAGTAGTATTTTTTTTTATCATCCCTTTTGTTATGTATAAAGTTATTTATATCAATTGAAGCATCTCCTGTTCCTAATTTTTTTCTAAATCCATATTGTACATGATATATTATTTTATTTTTCTCCAAGTATTCTAATAGTTGATTTTTAATTATTTTTTCAAGAATTTTACCTTTTTTTCTTTTTTACATTGAACCGATGCATGGAGTGGGACTAACCTTCCGGTCATTTTACCTCCATACACCATCGTTGATTGGATAAAATATTTTATATTTACATAATGAAAACCAATTTACATAGAAAAACAATTTTACAAATACGGGGGCCTCTAACCACCCTGATTTTTGCTATTCAGTATACATCGATTTAACTTAACTAGTGTTGTCTTCGGCGCTATTAGTCTACAGCGGCTTGTCTCCTTTCTTCATTTTCCTTGCTGGTCATGATAGTGAGAACCATGGTATCGATGGTCATACAATTCCTCGTCGATGATAGGTTAGGTTAGGTTATCGATATAGCATGCATGTTATCATATTTTCGGGGCTTAATTTCGTTCTCAGGACTACCTCTGTTTCACTTCTTACTTGGTACCATGCTTCGCAGATAAAAATTGTATGCATCGCGTCGTCAATTGGGTGGCCGCAATACTAACACTCAGGGCTATTTAGTTTTTCAAATCTATGGAGGTATTCTGAGAAGCATCCATGGCTGATCAGAGCCTTCGTTAGATGGAAATTGACAGTCCCGTGCTTCCTTTTGACCCATGCTTCTAATTCTCTGATGAGGGAATAAGTCTATCTGCCTTTGGAACTGTTGTTCTATCTGTTTTGCCAAGTGAGCAGAGTTTCGTCGGTGTGCTGAATTCTTGGGTTTTCTCTATGGTCAAGAATGTTTCTTGCGACACCCATCTTGCGACGCCTATGTGTATAAGTATACTAGAATATATTTCGCAGTTTCAAAGTTGTAATCAAAGTAAAATGAGAACGAATAGTTCCTCAGTGAACAAGTATAGGCATCTTATACTACATTTTTGTTGAAAATAAAGTATTAATCTGTTAAACAGGTACTGTTTATTATGTATGTATTATTCATAGTATTTTGAAACAAGTGCTCATTTTTTAACAAACTTCCATAACAATGACGTATATCTTATTTATTCTTATAATTATCCTATACCAGAAGAAATAATGAATCGATATTTATCTTATTTATCTAAATTTATATTTCGAACACTTTTTCGTATGACACAACATACCTATAAAATATATAAATTAATTATTATTGTACATTATTATTTATTTATTTTATTTACGTGTGTGCTACGACACGTGTAAATGTTCACGTGCTACATGCCATAGCGTCGGATTTCTATTTGCTGTAGCGTACATTCGTCATATTAATTGGCAAGGCTTCGGTCCACGGCATCACACGTTCTCAGCTTCTCCTCGATCGAGCACAATAATCGCTCTCGGACCGTCGTGCCTCAGCCATCGTGGTATAGTTTTCGTACGCAATTTGTTTTGAATTAATTATTTACTTTATAAATATAAATATATCTTACTTGATATCATTTTTATCATCAGTTTTTTAAGAATTAAATATTTCTTCTCAGCCACAGTTAATACATCATATTTTTATAAAATATAATAATCACGTCTTTTCTTTGCACCTCTGTGAAAAAAAATAGCGTGTATTTTTTAATTTAAATGAATTACCGGTACTCACGATTAATGGGTAGTCAAATTAATTTTGTAGGTACATGTTTAATTTAGCATCAGTAATTTCGGTCATAATTGTCTCAATCTTCATATATTTGTTTATGGCTTTTTTCCCGGTTTCTCCAAATAATACTTGTCCATTCGAATGTAAAATTCACTTTTTTGATTAAAATCTTCCATATTATTAAGATTATACAAAATTATTTTAAAGTATGTATCTCAAATGCACGTGCGAGCACAATGCAATCCGTTCACCGACTATATACTTTTGAACATTAACAAAAATCTAATATGATAAATCAAAATCAATAAAATATAATCTGCTTATTTCAGATGACCAGGTAATTTTATTTAATAGATATTATTGTATAATACAATTTGTGGTAAAGGAATTTCGTGCTTAGATCAATAGTTATAAGTTATAACTTATAACACATTTCATATCTATTGATAAAAATTATTATAAGACCATGATAAATATAAAATATATTTTCGGTACACAAAGTGAACGACCAGATTGTGAAAAAAATGACACGATGTTAAATTGGAACGACTGTTTCATAAAAAAGTGACCATATCATGAAATATTTTCGTATTTCACGAAGTGTTAAAAAACCGTTTCCATTTCATGAAATGGTCAATTTCACTAAGTGGCTACGACAGGACTTAAAGTTTGAAAAAAACTGTTATAAATTAAAAAAATTGACAACACCATAAAAATTATAAAATTAATATTTTTAAAATATATTGGTCATTAAATACGTACGTATGTGGTTGTATGTACAGTCAGTAGTTATTTTTTAAGCATTCCTAGAACATTGTTTTAAATTATTTTTTCTAATTGAATGAACACATTGCAGATTTTGAAAGTAACATTGTTCTTATAAAACCGTCCTTGTTTTTTTCTCTACATACCTTTATAGAAGACTTCGTAACCAGCTTTACGATTATTTCTAGGCTTTGACTGTAACATGGAAAATTAATAAACTTGAACTCTGGTATAACTTTTATATTAAGAATTTCCTTAAGACTTCATAAATTTTAAAAATATTCATTTAATATTTTTATTGAAATTGTTAAAATGTTCAGTTCTTACTGTTTTTATTTTCAACCTTTAAACCCGATATGTGAACTGAAGAAATAAACTTTTTTCGGCATTATTGCGATTCTAAAATAAAAATAAATGGTGTTATAAAGGACGATCATGGTTATGTTCATTTTTTTATAATGTTGAGGTGCAAAATTTGCATTTCATCAGAGTACCACTGCCATTTTTTTTAAGTCAAGCACTGTCCATACATGAAAAAAAATTTACACATTTATTATTGGAAAGGAAAAATGTCAAAGAATCACCTTTCATTGTTGTCCTTTCACTCAAAAACTTCTTTAACAGCCAACATCAATACCCTCACTTCCAATTATTATAAACATTATTTTTTATCGATTATGTAATAAAAATAGTAATGATAAAAAAAAAATTAAAATAAAATTAATAAAAAGAAAAAGATTTTTTGGTCAAGTGAACAATTTCAAATTATGTAAGTAATACGCAAGTATAAAAATATTGAAAACCACTGAAATAGAGCATTATGAAATCTAATAAATATACTTTCTAAAGAAAAACATTGCTTTTGAATTTCTTATTTATAATGTTTTATAAAAAGAGTTTTGAACTAACCAAATTTTTTAAAACAATTGTTTTTGATGTTTCAGGGACTTAGTCACCTTGCAACAAAAAATATATTTAGCAACAATAGCGCTGTCGACTTTCACTTTACAGACATGGGTGTTCACGAATGAAAATTTCTTAGGTCTACTTAAACACATACCAGATTCCGAAAAAGAAGATTTTGATTTCAATTTTGAAAACATCAATGCAGAAGAAACGTTCAAAAATGTGGTTATTGGATGCCAAAAATATTTATTAAACACAAATTCTAAAAAAACGATGAATGCAAAAAAAAAGATGCAAAAGTTAGCAAGATAATGAAACACATATTATAATTAAATAATAAACTTACACTATTTGTATATATTTTTCAGATTAATTTGGATGGATCGAATTTTAAGGACTTTATTTTTTGCTTTACTAGCTTGGTGCTTTTTGAAGTTAATTCTCGTTCTTTTTTTTAATATTTAAAATCTACTATATTTTCCTCAATTTGTTTAATTAAGCAAATATAGTAGGATTAATACATAAGCTTTAAATAAAATTTTTTTTTAATAATTTTAAATTCTGCAAATATTTTTTAACAAATAAATTATCGGTGAAACGACATTATATTATATTCTAATATATTATAAATATATAAAAAAAAATAAATATCTGTTTTTTAACAAAATCTTTAACATGTATAGATGTAAATGCAAAAATTACTGTTGTGAATGGGTATTGTATAAAAAAAAATATATAGAAATATAAATTAGTTTTTTTGAAAAAAAAAAATTGTATATTTTTAAGCATATTTAGAATTATTTAATATAACCAGTAATTTGATAAAATAATAGTAATCAAGTTATAGACAACTTTTCTAAAATACTTTTCACGTTTGGTTTTGTTAATTTATCGTATATAAATTTAGTCCTTTAGAACAAAAATAAATTATACATACCTGTAGAACATTAAATATAACAAATATTACCCAAATAGTCAAATAAATTAGCAAGATGGGAAATATTAAATATTTTACTCTATTTAAGTTTAATTTATTTGGCATTTGGTCATATCTAGATCAAATTAAGGTATTTGATTTTTCCTAGTTTAATATAGATTACGCTTCCACTTAAATTTGCCAAATCTTCTATCTATAAAAAAATAATTCACGATCTCCATTGGACATCAGTCGGGCTTTCGATTCTTTTGTTGTTAGATTTATTCTAGCTAATTATCGCCTTAAAGATCTAGACTCTACTGTCTATTTGTTACGTGGGCACTTTCAAGTTTGATCTGAAAACGCAATTTGGTACAGGAAGTTTTCAATTATTAAACTACCTGTATCAAAAGTTATAGTGAAAGCTACAACCATCATATTGCTAATTTAGTATAGCTATATTTGGTGGACAAACACCGTTGAAATATTTTTAAAATAAGCATTTTTAACACTCACGAGCTTATTAGGTTTTTGTTGAAGCAGCTATTTAAAATAATAAAAATATTTCTTGGAAAATAATTATTTTGTTATTCGATTATCAAATTTATGATATAATTTGAACTATTTCAGGCAATATTTTTCTTGGAATTTATTACCACGAAATTATGTTGATATAAATATAAATACTATATTTCAAAGAATTTGATTCAAAATGTGGAATTTGATATGACAAACTTGATACGTCAATGTGACTAAGTACCATGTTAATAAAAAATGCATTACAGCAGACAATAAGAAGCCTATAATTAAACACGAATGTTGGAGACGAAATACATTAATTAAAAAGTTGTTAAGAGGTATACTGCTGAATATTTCAGTGAATAATAATATGTATAATAGTAATATGTACGTTTACGTATTATTTACATTAGTTTACTATGCTTATTATAATCCAAAAAAAAATTGTATAAGAAATCAATATAGAAAACACTGAAAGTTTCGATGGATTTTTCTATTATGATTCATTCGTAGTAGTATAAATATGTAATGATTTTGAGAGCAAAGGACAAACATAGGCATTAAAAATCTCAGCAGATGCCCAAAATAAATATTATTGCAACACATTTTAAACTTTTACGATTGAAAATTGGACAAATATACTGAAAAAATGTTTACAATAAAAGCGTTATTGATTATTAGTGGTTACTAGGTAACCGAACTAGTCTGTGGTGCTAAAGCCTGGTCGCAACTAAGGCCTCGTCAAATTCGCTGATCAAAGAAAATCCATTGAAAGATGTTTTAAATTGTTGTATTATTATTAGTCAATGATTTTCCCAGTTTTATATAAAGTTACATTTAATATAACTTTAACTAACTTTAAAATACTGTAATTATAATTTTTAATTAT
The DNA here is from genome assembly GCF_003268045.1 of Sipha flava. Lineage (NCBI taxonomy): Eukaryota > Metazoa > Arthropoda > Insecta > Hemiptera > Aphididae > Sipha > Sipha flava. The sequence continues at coordinate 1,133,721 of NW_020271753.1, read as the reverse complement.
GGTTAACTGGTGAGCACCCTTGTGTTCACACAATTATGTTAAAGAATCGTGTAGTTTTTTCGTTTTCCGACAAATGTGAAATTATGAAATTCTTGGACGAATATAGTTAGGTAAGATTTATTGTTTGATATATTATTGTGTTATTTATATAATTAACACTATAATCATATAATTATAATTGTTTTATAAGGAGAGCATATTCTATTCCATCAAATAATAGCCGATTATGTAGTTGTCATTTTAAAGATGGTTTAAAAGAGAATGGTCCGTCTACATTTGCTTGGAATGAAAACAAAATAATGTATTATCATATGTTTCCGCCGAAAAACGTAAAAATTAAATTTTATTGTAACATATACTATATCTAATTTAAAAATTCAAGTTTATAGAAAAATTGCTCATCGATCATTTCATTTTACTTTCAAACGTACACTGTATATGTCAGTGTTTTCCAAACTTTCTAAAATATTTCTTTTACCCAGAGCCAGCAGGAAAAAAGGGGGGTAGGGGTAAATACCCACTGACCAGGGCTTTGTAATCATTTTAAGAAAAATACTGTCCTACATTTTACATTTAAATAGTTGGTAACTTTACTCATTATATTTACCTACTCTAATATTTATATTGGCTAATAATAATAATAATATAAATAATAATTCAAATTAACTTATGATTTAGAACCAAAACATTAAGATGTAATGTAGACGAAGAATGTGATAAAACTGCTAAAATTGATCCAATTATTAATGAAGAACCCAATACTGATAGTGCAGATTTAATTTTCGAGAAAAACACAATTCTCTGGAGACACAATTTCTCTGGAGAAAAATTTTGAATGTTATTTTCTGGAAAAGGAAAATGAAGACTCGAAAAAAGAAATTGAGATCTTAAAAAGACATCCATTTGGTCATCATTAAATTTCAAAAAATGATAGTATGTTTCAATATTACACTGGATTAAGTGAAGACATGTTTGATATAATTGTTACACTATGTTCAAATTGGTACTGGTTTAGTTGACGCCCGCTAACCCACGTATTTTCCCGACACTCAGGTTTAGTTAATGTCCGCCACTAATATTTCTTGTATTTTCTATTATACTGCAGATAAAAAAAAGGTACGAAAAACCGCGGTATTATCTTTATATATATATATACGTCAGAAATTCAATTATTAGATATTTTAAAAATAATGTTTGGTAAAATCTTTCAAATAAAATTAATAATATAGACGTAATAACAGTGGTACTGTGCATAATATTATAGAGTACCTACTTTAGTTATGCAGTCGTCGTCATACTGAAATATTCTGAAGTACCTATATCATATATGTAATACCGCAGTACTAAAACTTAACATGCATTTTTGACAAATTTATAGTGAAATGCATGATGATTCATCGGTCATAATTTTTTTATGAAATGCAAATATTATTCATACAACTTGGACTTGTGACAATGGACACGAAATTGTTTTAGATACCGGTGGTGATGTCATTTAAGATCATGTCGAAAAGACAAAGGTGTTAAGATTAATAATTGGTTACAAAGTACAAAGGTAAAGTTACCAACTATTGTTCACTTTATTTATGGTTGGACTCATGAACTTACATCAGTGACTTTTGTAAACGTGAATTTGGACTGAGCAAAGCTACTGTAGTAGATTGGAACAATTATAATAGAGAAGTATGTGTATGGAAAATGTCTTGCGGCGATTCAAAAATAGGAGGTGCTGGTTGCATTGTTGAAATTGACGAAAGTTTGTCAGACGTAAAAATAATGCAGGTCAAATACTGCCGCAGCAATGGATTTTTAGTGGCATATGTCGTGAGAACAAGGAGTGCTTCGTCGTATGTATTTATGTAACTGATCAGTCGAAAAATACGTTATTGCCAATAATTTATGAACGTATACGAGTTGGATCGACTATTTTATCAGTTACCTGGTGAGCCTATAATAATATCCAAAAAATTGGAGATTATAATCACACAACAGTAAACCACAAATATAATTTTGTGGACCCTATAAGTGGAGTTCATACCATAATGTTGAGAGGATGTAGGGAAGTGCTAAATGGAAAACAACAAGCAAAGAGGGACTAAGAGAAACTTGCTTGATTCATATTCGACAGAATTTATGTGGCGCACTAAATTAAACAAATTAAACGGACGTGATCCGTTTGAGGAAATACTGAAAGATGTATCCGAATTTTAGCCACCTGCATAAGTTTATTTATTTTTAATTTTAACGTTTATAATATTATTCATGAATAAAATATTTAATATAATTGTTCGTACTTTTTTATTTTTTGTTATTATTATTATTTTTAAATACCTAGTAATGGGAGAATATGCGAGTTGACGGTCATTAACTAAACCAGTACCTTCAAATGTTACATTTAATTATTTCTTAGGTTGAAATGTCGCTTGCTTTTCATTAAAATATCAAATACTTATAACTCTAATGAAATTAAAATTAAACTTAGGCCATAAATACTTAGCTTTTAGATTTAATACCAGTTCATCAACTGTAACTAATGTTACTATGACGTTTATAATTTTATTACGTGATATATTATTCAAGTATCTCATGGATAATGTTCCATCTCAACTTAAAAATCAACTTTGTTTACCTAATTATTTTTAAAGTTTCCAAAATTGTCGTATGATTATTAACTGCACTGAGGTATCGTGTGATATACCTAAACAATTAGATCAACAAAAGTTGACTTACAGTAATTACAAACATAGATATACTCTTAAAGGATTAAGTGGTATAACACCTAATGGCGTCATAACTTTTGTGAATAAACTTTATCCGGGATCTATTTCAGATAAAAATATTGTAGCTGATTGTGGATTTTTAAATATATTTAAACCAAGTGATCTGATTCTTGCAGATTAAAGGCTTCCTTATTTCTCATCTTCTTTCTAGTGGAGTTAACTTGAATATTCCACCTTTTTTAGCGTCACCTCAATTTACCTCGAGTGAAGTTGTAAAAACCAAAAATATTGCAAGAGCTAGGATTCACATGAAATGTCCAATACAAAGATTATAAGAGTACCATATTTTGTCCCCTATCCTAAATATTTTTATGTAAAAGCTTCAATTGTTTTTCAATTATGTGCAATTTTAGAAATCCTTTAATAAAATAAATAGACTACATACATATTTCTAATGATTAATTTCTGTTATAATGTAATAATTAAAATAGGTATATATAATAAAACAATTTCCACAACATAGTTTAGTGTGAATTTTAACACTAAACAGTAAATAAATAAGTAAAATTTAATTTTTATTGTGATAAATAATCAATAATTTAAACGCTCTACTGAACATATAATAAAATGTATACCAGTTAAATATAATTATTTATTATATGCTATACCTAACTTTCGACCAAGCATGCCAAATATTAAGTATCTATCAACTGGGCCAAAAATATCGAACATAATACTATGTAAATCGCAATTGAAGAAAAAATGAATCCACGCGGCGTTTGACATGCCTGGTTTAGGTCATAAGTTTTAAATATAAAAGTGAATTTATCTACATAAATATTGGTTAAATATATATTTCAATATGCATATAAAACTAACAGATCAATTAAAAAAATAAAAAAACGATTTAAAAGGATTAAAAAACTGAATGAATCAAAAAAAAATAAATGGGCAGTGCTTTTCTTATAAAATTAACCATGATAATGGTTTGTTTGGAACCAGACGCGTTATCGTTATAGATTATGACGTAACGGCTAATCTCTATTAAATGTTATCAAGGGAAAAATATATGAAATATATATAAATAAATATATCAAATACATGAAAAAAAAGCGATAAACTTGTAGTTTTCTTTCCTTAACTCGATAATAATAATTTTATCATTTCAATATTATCGTGAATATTACAGCGCGACCGTGAACGTTTTCGACTAGATGATGTTTGCATTTCAAATTTAAATCTAAATACTTTTAAATCTTTTAAATCTAAATACAATTTAATTAAATGTAAAAATAAAAGAACATTTCTTATAGGTATTAATAATCTATAAATATTGAACAAATAAATAATGATACTATAAGTAATAATTCAAAGCGACATTAAGGTGAAAAAATTTAGTTAATATTATAATATTAATAATTATTTATATTATTATTCCTAGAAAAAAGGAATCTGTCAGATCAGTACGTGTATGAACAGAACGGAAACGTTCAAATGTGAATTATTTAAATTAAAACACATAATAAAATATTTTACGGAACGGATGGTACGGTATCTGTCGATAGTATGAAAAATTTTTAATAATTGTAATTTGAGAGCACAAATTATTTTTCTATGCAAAGTAAAAATGTAGGCTTATGGCCACTATGGCACTTGAAGTCGTTGTATTTTTATTTGACCTGAGTAAAATTTAAGAAGTTCAGCACTACTGTGCCTCAATGAAAGTTTGTTCATATTTATAAAATAATATGTTTCCCCTTATGGTATAAGAAAATTATTATACATAAGATACACATAGGAAATAATATTGAAAATTTTAGGAACATTTTACAATAAAAATAATACTTTTTTAATTCATCCGAAAGAAATAGAACTTTTTGGAAATTTTGGGAAAATGTATATGTCACGTTTTGGATGATCAGTACAAACATCTAATGAAATACTTTACTAACACATATTACAAAGAAAAAATTTACTTTAAAACTAGCATTTTAATTATATTTTAAATAAAATGTACATATGGATAATATTAATAATTATAATTTAATCACGTTCCATATTAAATATTCATAGGTATTTATTATACTCAAATACTCAAATTTCTACATATATTTATTTTGTTTAAATAAAATAATCAATATTTACTATTAGATGATTAACATTAAAGTAATTAAATTAAGAATTCATAATGTAATAATTATTAATTATATGATACATGTTAAACATTTTAAAGATAGTAAATTATGACATTTTTTAAGTTTTTTTATATTAATAAACCTAATAATATTTTCTGAAAAGACTCAAATCTGGAAATTCCTTGAACTAAGTATTTTATTTGGCGTAGTTGAATATTTAATTTTTAATTTTTATTGATTTTTATTTATTAATTTATGTATATTTACCTACAATGCCTTGTAACATGAAGTTACTTATATTTTTTAATATTATACCATATAACTACGATGATTATATTGTTAACAAGGAAGTTACTTAAAAATTAAAGAAATAAATTGTTAAGTTTACGTATTCATTACGATTTGATGATTTAAATGAAGTGAAGACAAATTTTTTAAATTTTGAGTAGGTTTAACGAAGAAAAGTCACTTGGTTTTTTTTTAATGGACTTTTTCTTACCAACCCTTCTTTGTGTTATATTATAATGAAGGATGACATGATTAAAGATGAACATTAAAATGAAGTTCTAGAGGGAAAGATCCCTTATTTTTTGTTATTATGATTAATCAATGATATTAACAAAAATAACGTAAAACCACTTATATTTTTATGATTATATTACTCGTCCCAATATTATATTATTCACTATTATTTGGTATATTTATTTTTCTATTAATCTAATTAAACACTTTTTTTCCTCAATTTTATGACTTACGTGTGCAAAATAAAAAATTTTGGATCTTAAAAATGTTAATATTTTTAAACTAAGTTCAGCTTATATGGTTTAATCACAACGTATCCAAAATAAGTAGAATCCACTGTATTTGTAAAGTACGACCAATTTAAAATTAAAAATTCATCATCAGATATGTATGAGTACAAATTCAATAAAATTGTGACTGAGTATGAACAAATTCAGGGAAATATGTATTAAGAAAAATTGATCATTTTACATAGAGATAATTCATTTTAATAAGAGAGATTATGTAAAATGAGTTCTTATTAGACCTTGAAATCTTCGAAACTATAAATACGTTAGTTATTATTATTTATTAATATCTAAAATGTATTGATATAAGATATTATTTTTAAAATGTGTTGGTATATTTAAAATATTATTAAAATTATTTTTCTTTATTTTATTATGTATGTGTAACTCTTCTAAAACTGAATTATGTAAATTAACGTATAATTATGTTAAGAAATTTTATTATGGACAGTATTTTTTAGTTTTATTCCAGAAATGTGTTTTATATATCTTATTTTAAAATTGATTTTTGTCTTGTCTATATAAAATGTAATACAATTACATTTAAGTTTATTTTAATCGCTTTTAAGATAATAATAATTTAATCAAACATACAAATAATAAAACTAAAAACTTCACAAAAATCTCCGTTCTTTTAAAAAATTCATGTATATATATAAATTTAAATTATTGATTGCTTTATTATTCATTTTTAATTAATATGATAAGAATATATTTTGTATCATGTTCGTAAACAATACTGTAACAATTAAATCCATTTGACACCAGCCGGTACGATTCACATTAGAAGAAACATTTGTTGCCCTGCATTTTAATTAAGGAAACCTAATGTTCGACACAATAGATTGTTGAAAAATTACATTGTGCCCGAGTAGTTATAATATTGATACCGCATTACCATTATTGCACTGCTTTCAGACAGTAATAGTTTGAAGAAACTATTTTGTTGACGCTGCTGTTGTTCGATACAATAAAGGTAATATAAGTTTATTAATAATTATTTAAAAATATAACTACAAAATTGTTTTTAATAATAACACTTTATAATACTATGTTTTTAAATATTAATTAATATTTTGTACCAGAAATTTTTTTTTTTTAAATCTTAATTCTAAAAATCTCGTCGTATAATTTATTTCTTTGCTAAAAGCTCATGAGTATAATAACTTTTTATAATTCCATATTTTTATAAGATTAACTATGATTCTATTTAAATACTTTACCTACAATGTTATGAATCTAGTTTTGAAAAAAATGTATTCTTTAAACTACGAATTGATGACTGGAGTTCCACACAGTTTATAAAAACATAATCTCATTGTATATTCTTCAAAAGTTTCCATATAATTTTCATACAAAATAAATTATCATAAGCTAAATATTAAAATGCAATATCTACGAGCATTATTATTGAATAATTGACTAACCACTTGCAAAGGTAATATTTTCAGAATAATTAAAAACGTATTAGAATTTTTAATTCACGCCGTTGCGTATAGCTTAGTTGTAATTAAGATAACTATTTTTACTTTTCCATAGATTTATTGAAATGTTAAATTTTCAGTTTAGAAAATGAGTACCATAGTGGAGTTCTTTAAGGGACGAAATGTCTTTGTAACCGGTGCAACAGGATTTATGGGCAAAGTTTTAATTGAAAAACTAGTACGGTCATGTCCAGACATTGGTAAAATTTGCATATTGGTGAGACAAAAAAAAGGAAAGGATACAGATGCAAGAATTAAAGAAATCTTGAACGCTAAAGTATGATTTAATTAATATAAGTGTACTAACGTTGTTTTTTAAATATAATATTAGTATACTCTTATGTACATATTATTCATATGCACGCGCGCTTGTGTATGCGTGTGTGTGGGTGTATTAGTTTTATATGTAATTGTATATTAAAAATAACATTAATTTAATATTTTTTTAATTATATTGAAATACAATATAAATACATATTACAATTTAAATTTTAAAACTATTTAGAAACAATGAGGGTAACAGGCGTAATGATATATTGTTGTGTCAATGTTGATAGAGATATTAAAAAAAAGTTGGAAAAATAGTTAACCAACCTGGAAAATTAAAAATTTTTATTTTTAACCTATAATCTGTATAAAAAATAGCAAGGATGGATTTTACCCAATTATATTTTATAAGATTATGATAATAGGTATGAAAATAAATATATGGACCAATTGCACCTAAAAAAAGAGTTTTTGTTGAGAGTCGATGTACTAATTGCGCTCCATATAATTATGATCAATATACCAATTGCGCTATTCAAATTTGCTTACCTTTAATTATGAAAATGTTGTTAATAAAGTTGATTTATTATTTAAAAAAAGTTTAAATGTGAATTATAATGTAACTCTTATAACTTTAAATTTTAATTAATTCATTTATATTATATCATGTATTAATAGTCGCATAAAATAATTAGTTAGTGTATTATTTATTTTTATTACACTTATAATTATAACTTAATTTTGAATAATTGACGATCAAAAAGTAACTTGTTAAAAGTGAAGAAATAAATTATTTATTTATATTATATTAAGTATATATAATCGAACAAAAATCGGTTAATATATTCATTTATAACTAACTAGGTAATAAGTTTTCCTTGGGTATATTAAGAAATTTTGAACGAAATTGAACAATCGACTCTAAAGTGTTTAGAGCACAATTGTTATATCAATCTAAAATGTTTAGAGTGCATTTGGTATATGAAAAGGTCATTTTAAATGCAATTGGTAAAATGACGAAAATAATACTTCTAAATAAATATTCAAGTATCAACTAAATAAAACTTAAATAACAATAAAATAGTAATAGAATTCGAAAACAGTCAATAAAATAACAAAAAATATTGAATTTATGATTATAATTATATTTATTTAAAATTTAAATAAATGAAAATTCGTTTATTGTTTTTAATACTACTTACTCAATTCTCACGAAACCTTCAAAATGTATTCATTTAGAAAAATTATTAGTATTTGTAAAAATTGTTTATATTTTAATTTTATTTTTGATAACATATTCCTACATTTAATTTTCTTTAATACCTACTAGTGTGAATACACTTCATACTTGAATTACCCATATAATTTAACCTGACCATTGAGGTTAATTTGTTAATTATTTATTTATATTTTAATAAATAAAATAAATACTAAAGGATTATCAAAATAAAATATGTTATGAAAACAAATATGTTATTGAAAAAATATCAACTAATATTTAAAAAAAAACTTGTAAAATTTAAAATATATAGTTATTAGATGACTGAACATTTTCTTCTAAATTCGTATTTTATATTACTTAATCCGTCGTATAAACGTATTTTTGATTTGTACAGTTTTATTAAAAAACGTCTGACCTATATATTTTTGCTGGTTCCATATTTTTATTTTTCAACAATCAAACTTCATCAGCAAAATATTTAAATATACTATAGTACTTGCTCAATTTGTTGATTTTTTTCGCTTGAAAATGTAGAGATATATGTCGATTACAAACAACAATTTTTTCATTAATACTCAATCAATCCTTAGAGCTAGATTTTGAAGTAGATTTATGCTTCTGTCAGTAATAATTTACTTCATTACACATATATTTTACAAACAATCGTTTTTTTTTTTTTGCTTAAATATTTTATTGGCTTTTCATTATTAGAGTAGCCAGCTACTATTAGCTTTAAGTTATTCGAATGATTTATTTCAATCGATATCAGTCGACATGGTCAATAAACCGTATATAACCGTAATATAACGCATTGTTTAATTTTAAAAACAACCTTTGGGAATTGGAAATGACAGGCTTAAATTTAATACACGCTCGAAAAATAAATTAAATAATACCATAAATATATAAAAGGGTAGAACGCAATGCGGTTACCCTATTGTGGCTTTTCTAGTTGCTTCGAGGAGGTGCCGACTATCCTTATCACGTCAATTGTATTGATTTTAAAAATCAATTTTTTTTTTATTATCTACGACTCATTTTTCCTTATTTAAATGACTAAATTAACACTATAAACTTTAATTTTTATGGTAATATAAATACTTTTAATAAATATGCTAACAACTATTATCATTGATAAGCATAACATAGTGACTCGAGTGCCTCACTGAAGAAAATCTGATATTATCTAACATTAAATAACTCATTTGTAACGTTTTCAATTGTGATACCCAATTTAAACCATATTGTATTTAATAGTTAGAATCAATATTAGCTTACAGTTTTGATACTTTATTTACTTGATAATTATATTAATTTAAATTTGATTACATCGATATCGATCATTGAATAACTGCTACCACTCTTCCCGCCTATCATACAGTTTTACCTTCATAAAATTACAAATCAAAAATTACTACTTGTTGTTAATATTATGACACGTCTTAACATAAATAATACACTCTGGACGATTTCAAATTATATCTTCATCGGTTTAACTTAAATTTATTGTAAACTAATTCTTGTAAGAAGATAAATAACCTACTGATTGTACCAAATATAATTTAAACATTTATTTCGTTTCATTGTTTAAGCACTACTATTATATTATTTGTAATAACCCGAAAATACTAAAGTAAAAAATAAAACGAAAATAATTATAAATGTGGGGAGATATGGTGTATAGTATTATATGTATAATGTATGTGATTGATTATCTTCCTCCTTGTTTAAGGGAGGACTCTCGGGGTCGCAAAGGTCCGAGAGCCAAACAACGCAACTACATAGTATGGCAAGCCAAATAAAATAGCACTTACTTATATTGTAGCAATTATTCAAATGTCGACGAGATGTGCACTAACTACTATTGCAGGAGTGCAATGAGCTTGTAATATGACAAACACAGGATTTTGTGGAACACTTTTCAACATACGCGCAGAAAATCAAACAAATTAATTATTAAAGTTAAATATTCGTACACAGTGGTCACTTGTCACAGAAGATTATTTTACTAATCTGACGGTCCGTGCGCACGCACTGACGACCTAAGAGCAAGAGCCTCGGAAAAGGGTATTATGTTATATAGGGGTATGGCCGGATGTATCTTGGATTGATCGTTTCAAGATGTGACCTACTTATGATGTCAGTGGAGTATTGTAGGGTTAGGCCTTTATTGTTTGATCTGTGTTGTCCGTGCGGGTATCAAAAGAACCATCATTTATTATTTTTTAAAATGGTTTAAGATCATATGGTATACATTATTATAAAAGATTTGTGCAATATTTTACAATCGAATGATGCACATCATTACATATTTGAACATTAAAATGTGTAAATACAGGTATAATATTTTTGTATATGTTACAGTTAAAGTCCGAAACATGGCTAAGGTGCACATTATTCGGAAATAGTGCACTCTAACAACACCGGTTGGATAAAGTAAACAATTAACATTTAAAATCATAGTGTTGTACATATTACCCGGTTAAAGCAACTTAAGCCATAATGTTATGGCTAATGTAAAATATTATCAATAAATTCATAATTATATTTTATTTCAATTAAAATAATTAATATAAGCATTCATAGTATAATATCAAATATTGTAATATATAATCAATGATATAAGTTAACAATTAAATAATAATAAATTCAGTATTGTGCGTGTAAATCAAATTGCAAAACAAATAAATGTAAATGCAAAGCATTGAGTGTTCTATGCAATTCAAAATGTCATTAAAGTTTACCGTGTTAAATAAATAATAAATAAAAAAACATTATTTAATAAATAGTATTAATAATATCTGATAAAAATAAATTTAATATTGCATCAAATGTAGTTAATTAATATTTAATATTTAACTTATATGCCATAACACGATGACTTTAGTTGCTTTAACCGGGTAATGTGTACAAAACTATGATTTTAAATGTTATTTGTTTACTTTAGCCATGTTTCGGACTTTATCCGTAACATATACATAACTGTTAATAATTTCTATCACACAAAACAAATCAATAAGAATATAATATCGAGAAAAATCAATACGTTTTTGTGTTAGTTTTTTTTTTTTTTTTTGCAGTACTTTATTTTTAATTTTTTTTATTAATGAACTTTAATCGCTAACTCAATTAAAAGTTGTATATTTAATTTATTTGTTCGCAGTTATTTGATACGATAAAAGAACAGAGACCTGGATTGATGGAAGAAAAACTATTTCCCATATTAGGCGACATGACTGAATTACGGCTCGGATTATCGGATATTGATTATAATTTTTTAGTTGAAAATGTATCGGTCGTGTTTCATGTTGCTGCTAGTGTCCGGTTTGACGAACCAATAAGAGACGCAACTTTAATGAATGTAAGGGGAACGCGTGAAGTTGTACAGTTGTCTAAGCAAATGAAAAACTTAAAAGTAAGTGCGGAAATGTGGAAATACGTTTTTAAGAGTTAGTATAATGGTACAGAAGTATTTAGGACATCTATATGTTTTTCAATGAAACGAAAATAGCCGTAATAAATAAAATTTGCCGTAAATAGCTACTACATATAGAAAGGAAATTTTTTTTTAGATATTATAGTTCCTATTATAGAGTAATTCAAGAGCGTATTTAAGGAGGACAAAGGGGGAAATCACCCCCTCTGAATCCGTATTTAAGGAATCGATTATACGAGTATGCGAGATACACATTTCAATTTTTTTTAATGTGGATCATTTTATAACGAAATCAAATTACGCGTGGCTGTGACTACTGGATAGGACTTTTTGTCGGGTCCATACTTAGTGAAAAATCAAATAAAACACAATTGTCACTTTCAAAACACAGATAGGTTTTAAAAAATAACTACATAAAAGTTGATTCTAAGTGGATCCGACATTAGATTAAAAAAATACCACAAATATTAAGAATTCACCTGATTTAAATATTACCAAAATTTGACTTATAAATTTGTAAATTTTGAGCCTGAATTAAAGAAACAATTTGAGTCAACCCCCCCCCCCCCCCCTAGAAATAAGTCTAAATATTCCCCTGGATTAATTATGGTTTTAAATATGAGCTTGAAAAGTTTTAAAATATAATTATACAACTAATTTTTATAAACTTTGCTGATATAACTATCTAATAATTTAACGTCTATGAACAATTTAGAATCTTACTATTCAAAATGGCATCTGACGAACAAAATAATACAATTTTGTTCAAGTTTATTTATAACAATTTACCTTAAGTTCAATTTCAAATAGGTATAAATTATATCTGGAAAAAAAAACATACAATATACATGAATATTTTAATAACAATTATATTTAACTTTTTTTTTTTTTTTTTGACAACAAATCATTGATTTTTTGGGATTAATAAAAATTAAAAAAAAAAAAAAAATTACTTTACTTTAAAATACTAACTGCTATATAATTTTTTAGGTATTTCTACACGTATCAACTGCCTATTGTAATTGTATAAGAGAACATATCGAAGAAAAAATTTATGAAGCTCCTTTTGGATGGAGAGAAGCGATTTCGATTGCAGAAAATATTGACTCCACTATGAGCAGTATTTTAACAAAAAAGTAAAATTTAAAAAATAATAATATTTACTTTAATAAATAGTTTTCATGAAAACTAATTAGTTTTCTTTTAATAGATGTATGTCTAAAATTTCAATAATAACTTTTAAAAGCTGAGAGTGTAAAATTGTAAAATACTAATTTTTATAGTTCATGATTTTTTCGGTTTTATATTTTCAATAGTTTAAAAAATAATAAAAAATCAAAAACTCATTATTTTTAGTCAATAAAACCGTATTTTGTTATTTTATATATTGTATAATTAAATAATTCATAGTGCAGAATTAATGATTATTATTTGATTCTATAGTGCATTCATTCTATTTAAATACATTTATTTCTATTATAGGTTATTAGGAAAATATCCAAATACTTACACACTGACAAAATTACTAGCCGAACAAATAATTAACGAAGAAGCGAAAAATATGCCGATGGTAATATTCAGACCAACAATTGGTGAGTTATAAATATATTTTTATTTAATTTTAATTCAAATAGAATATTGTTCTATTTTACGAATAAGTACAAAATACAATTTAAAATATATTTGCTACGACACATAATTATAATAATAATCAAATAAATAGGTTTTAGTTAATGTTTGCTTTGCATGTCTACCGACGTAAGCCACTATTAGTATTATTATTACAACTGTCATGTTACCTATATAAAATCATATTTGAAAAATTATAAAGAGCTCTACAATTTTTAATTTGTATTGAGTAGGTATTAAAACTTGAAACTCTAAATATTCATATGATACTATTGCTGATTTAAATATTTGTTATAAACACCTATAGACGTTTTATACTAATACTGAAAATGAAATCGCAAACAGAACACACTTTAGTCAGAACACCGTGTGTTAGTCATTTTAAGAAAGATAAATATAATATTATACTTTATAAAATTACATGAAAATTAATATTTTAATTTTAAAAGATTATTAAATAAAAAATGGATTGTGTTATATATGTATTTAGAACATCATAAAAAGACCAATTAAACAACAAGAAGGTGTCCACAATAAAAAAATGAATGTTCTAAAATTTACTCTTGGTTAAGGTTAAATAAGGAACCATTATAATACAAGTTTTCTTGTAATGTAAATTATTTGGATTTATATGTATCTTATGTATAAAAAACATTACGTGTTCGACGGTCTATGTCAGATGGACTCCAAAACTACTTAATCGATTTTGATGAAATTTGGTACAGAAATAGATTAGACATTGGAAAAGGACCTTTTGTCGTGAAAAAAGGAAAGGGATGTATCAGTAAACCTGATAAGGCCCGAATGGGCAGTTGTTTTTTTGTTGTTTACTACTACTCTAACAAGAGAAGCACGGTGCAAACGTGTTGAAAAAGAACGTCAATCGGCCGATTAAATCTAGACAAGAAACACAGCTCAGAATCAACATAAAAGAGATTTGTGCACAAGCAAGGCCGTATCTGGGGGATCCAGGATTTCTGGACCTCCCCCCCCCCCGAAATTTCTTCAATATTTTACGAATGTTTAAAATAATTATTTATTTTAATACCAACATAAATATTTTCAGTCAAAATAGACTTAAGATCCGACTAACCATTGACTGTTTTTAGTTTTATATCATAATGTCATATGAAAATATGATATTAATTTTAATAAAAGAAGATTAAATCTTTTTCTGTCTTATTTTTAACCAAATATTAAAAGTTAAAATCAAAATTCAATAAAATTACAATATACATGTTTTGGACCCCTACCGAAAAAAATTTCTAGATACGGCCTTGTGCACAAATATCTCGAGAACAAACAAATGATAAATTAAATTTTTAAAAATTATTAAATATTAACCTGAGCGAAGTTGGGTAAATCAGCTAGTATATATACGATATGTATGTGTGTATGTGTGTGTAATTCGATGTAACGTTAGTATAATTTATTGGTAGAGGGTCATTCGTGTACAAATATTTGTATTTTAATACTGCTATATTACATATGTATATTCAAATTAGACAGGTGTGCAGTAATAAATACGCATAATATATGTTTAGTTATGAAATCAGTAGGTGACTTAACAGTTAAACACATTTTATTTCGTGGGTAAATGATATCGACAACATAATCAAACGTGTTTATTGCATTAATTCATAATGACAGAGCCGATTGTCGACTAAAATGTTCTATAGTGGCGTAATAACAATGATAAATTCCCAGGAGAAAAATTGTCTTAATAGTCTAAGTGCGTACATTTTATTCGTTGACAAAATCATTTCAGCTCCTTAATAAAAATAAAATAAACAGCATTTTCAATTCATCACTCAATCATTACGACGATTTTTTACTTTAAATATTGTAATTTTAGCACAAATATGACTCGAGTTAGGAAAACTATGCACAAAAATTCTTTAGTAAAGACATAAAAAAAGTAACGAATAATGCTATAAAATAATTATCTTTAAACATGAAAATGTTAAAGTTAAACTAAAAATTATTTTTATTACCAAAATATAACCTTCTTGTGAATACATTTTCATACATTTAAACAAATTCATTCTTAAAACTCCTAAACACATAAATACAATTTTTTTTTATTAAATTGTAAGTATCTGTTGATTTTATTATTTCATATTTAAATCCTCAATTTATCGCCACTCAGATTATATATAAAAATGTATTTTTGAAATAATTTTTAACAATATTTACGGACTAGCTGAATTACCCGTCATTGCCGGGTTTAAGTATATAAATGTATGTAACCTGCCTAGATTAAATTTTGTTAAATCTATTGAAATTTAAATTAGTTAAGATTTTTGAAATAATATTTTATACATATTAATTTAGTTTTTAATATAATGATTATTATCATAACCTATTCGATAAGTTATAGCTTACAACTACCTGAACCTCTCTACAGTTTGGTATTCTGTTGAATACATATAGCATCTCACTTCTCCGAATATTTTACCTTTTGTCAATAAGTTCATGGTCTTTTTAACTTTTAACCGAAACACTCTTGCAATTATATCATGTCGATCATATGATCTTTGACCGGGAAGTAAGAGCTCTTTTATCTCGTCCCAGCGAGGATTACATGTAAAAGTAATAAAAAGGTCAGGACGACCGTAATGTCTAACGTAGGTCATAGCATTTTGTGTTCTTTCGTGCATGTACCTTGGCCCACCAGTAAAAGTTGACGAGAGTATAACCACTTGGCCTCGATTGGCCTTTGACCACTGATTAGCTTCTATGTCTCGTCGTCCAATCGCATCTTTTAAATGAATATAACTATCTGCACGCAATTTGGCTTGGTTGTTTTTGATGTAATTTAGTCTTTCAGTTTCAATTTTGGCGTATTCATCTACCAAATATTGACTGAAAAGCGAACGATAATTAACTAAATAGTTGTCTTTCCCTTCTCTGACCATTATTCTATATGAGTAAAAACTTGATGCAGAGACAGTTTTTTTAAGCGGTAACTTGGTTTTTGGATCGCATTGTGGTATATTGATTGCATACCCATCATCCCCCCAACAAAACATTAAAGGATGCTGCAGTGCTTCGTATGCACTGATACGGTGAAGTGAGTTACTTCGGTTTTCGAGGATGATGTCTTTTCGATCAAACTGCTGATCTACTAACACTAAAGCAACTTAATTTGCCGTTGGTGCATTATACCTGCCTCTATGTTCTTCTGGTGGTTTTTTATTTGCATGTATTACAACTTTAAATGACTCTGGAGAAGGTATTTTATCGATGGTAAATTGTAATGATCAATTTTAAATTATGCGGTGGCATGCCTAGTAAATCCAATGAGTTTAAAAACTCTGTTGGATAATTTAAAACTTCAGTAGCATCGCAAACTGTATCTAGATTTGTATGACACCAAGTTTTCTGGTAACAAATTTTGTATCTTGAGATTCAATTCGTTGACCTCCACATTTTTTGCTACTAAAATTGCTCTTTCTGCCAGTCACTCATGATTTGTGTATTGTCTGTGTACACTGGGACATATCTGGTCAATGAGAGCATCTTGCGAATAAATGATTGTGCAGAAATCGTTCGGTAATTTTATACATCCCGTTTCATCTGTAGTAACTTTCCCATCTCCAATATCTAACAATTGTTTTGAGAATCTTTTGCACGCAGCTTCTTTTGATTGAATCGAAATCGAAGTATCTAAATCGTTCGCTATCTATCTTTATATATATTTCGACCATGAATTGTTGATAAAGCTTATGCATCGTAAAATAACTTAGTCCTGATCGCGTCTAATCATCAATCGATATGCATAATAATTTTTTAAACTAACATTCTTATTTGTTTTGGCACCTGTTGCGGGATCTTTTTGTTTAATATTTATGTAATACCCGTCATTTACTACCAAAAATAAAATTAATTGTTTTTAAATAGTTTTTAATAGTTTTTTAATAATTTTTTAATAGTTTTATTTAATATAATTCATTTTCAATAGCGCAGTTATTGACCTGGTCAAAAAATATTAAACCGATTTCAACCCTTTAAATTCAAAATTTCGAAAAATCCTTTCTTAGCGCACGTCTACATCATAATAGCTATCTGTATGCCAAATTTCAGCCAGATCCGTCCAATGGTTTGAGCTGTGCGTCGATAGCAGTCAATCAGCTTACTGTTTTATATATACAGAAGAAGAGATAATATTTCACTATGTACTTGCATTTCTTTTATCTATAATAACTTTATGAAGAGATCATTTTACTATAATTAGATAAATGTATGGTGTACCCAAATTTGCTAAAAATGTCTAATATGTATATAGTTATTAAAACTACATACAAAAGAAAATATATTATCATAAAATCATAAAAAAATGGAAAAAATAAAATTGCAGCATAATCTTTTTTTATATGAATTCTATGAACTTTATAGTCTGAAGTATGAATTGAATTGTATTCTTAATTAGCCCTATCCTGAAGTAGATACTATAAAAAAGTTAAAATACTATAAATTTCTAGCCCTAGATATGAACAATGAATTTACTTCGAAACATATTTGATGTAAAATAACTTCATAAAATATATTAAACCAATGACCACTATGAATCGCTTTTTCAAGGTGATAATGCTTGTACCCACCATAGGAAACAACAGATGGTTACTAGTTGCGTTCCACGGTAACAATTTTTCCGAATTGCGACCCGAGTACATATTAATTTACCGTTTTTTTAGTATAAAATTATTAATTCTAAACTTCATTTTTCTTCTCACTTTTTTATGAACTTAGGACTAACAGTAGCATCAGTACTACAGGCAGGTTTTTATTTAATTAAATATATGCTATATGATTTACGAGTGTTTTTAGTACAGAAAAATAAAAAAAGTGACGAAATGTTCTTGGCGGTAGTAAAGCGAAAAAGGTATTAAGTGCATTTTAGTACTAAAATTATACTGTCATTATATTTTATCATTCAAGATTGAAAACCTTCTTGAAATAATAAAAATCAGCATGTTGTATTCAGAGGCAGAATTAGGAATTTTTATGCCAGAGGTAAATGTTTAAATTACGCCCTATATAGGGACGTATTTAAACTTACTTCTAGGGGGGGGGGGGACTCAAATGTTTTCTTTAATTCAGCCTCAAAATTTACAAGTAAAATTTTTGGTAATATTTATATCAGGTGAGTCCTTAATATTTGTGGTTTTTTTTTTTTTAATCTAATGCCGGATCCACTTAGAATGATCTTTTGTGTAGTTCTTTTTTAACACTTATCTGTGTTTTGAAAATTTCGCTTGTGTTTTATCTAATTTTTCACTAAGTATGGACTGGATCTTTAATCAAAATAATATATAATATTTATCGTTATGGGACATATTAACATTATAAGCAATTGAGCGTTTAACGCTAAAAATAATTTTAACGTTATTTAATTTAAGCGTTTAAACATTATAAAAATGTAAACGTTTAAAAAATTTTCCATTTACCGTTATTGACAATTAAAACGTTATGAAAAATTTAGCATTTTGCATTATTTAAATTAGTGTGAAATTTGAAACGTTTTCAAATGTAGTAATACTATAAAATAAATTATAATTTTTGTTTCTTAATAAAATACCCATTACTTATATAAAAATTGTCTTAGTCTAAAAATTCTCGGGGGAGCAATTGCCCCCATCGCCCCCCCTCAAATACGCCACTGGCCCTATCATAGACCAAGAATAAAATACCCTTCTCAACAATTTTTTTCTAAGAATAATCACACCTACATACTTATTGATTTTTAAACAGATTATCAGTCAAGAAATTAAAAGTATCAAACTAGTAGTCAATAATAGATTATATACTACAAAAATTACAACCTCCGCTACATGGTGTACCGCTACTGGTTATAATGTTATAAACAGTGCCGTCCCGAGGGCAGGGCGAACGGGGCACTTGCCCAGGGCCTCGCGCCTCCAAGGGCCTCGTGTTTATACAATAATATATATACAACATACAACATACCATGTATAAATAGATTATAGATATATGGATCGAGGACCGCTATTCTGGTGTACTTGGTTTTCGATATAATATTGTAGGGCCTCAAATTCTAATGATGCCCAGGGCCTCGCAGAACCTAGGAACGGCACTGGTTATAAACCTATATTACATAATTGCTGACTGCCGTTATTATTGAATGGAAACAATAATATTATATAGGTATGATAGATATAACAAATATTAATCGAGCTGAATAATAAAAATCCAAGCCACACTTCGGGTTAGACCTTTTTTCGTAGTTATCTTTGGAAAGCAACTAATATGCAACCAACATAACTAAACTAATATTTTTTAGGATGCACAAATTGTGAAGAACTCACAAACCCGTGAGCGAAAAGCCCTTATCGCTATCACCCCAGCATATAATATAATATTTTACAACAACAATAAGTTTGTTAATCAACATCATCATTGTTTGCAAAATTTATGAACAAATATGACTAATTTATAGCTGACTAAATCCAAGACAAAATACGAAATCTTATATTATTATTATTATGAGCTATATATTTATTACATAATCGTTTATGTTTATAATTACAATATCGAAAGGATCAAAACGTGTTGAATATTATATATTATTATTAACTTTAATCATATAACATACAAATTTATTTGTAATAGTTGAATATTGTAATGTAATATTTGTAAAAGTTGAAACTGTAAACAGAAATTTTATAATTAAAACTATATTTTAGAGTTTTAATATAATACGTATAATAATATGTAGGTATAATGTATAATTTAAATTAATGTTGTGCACATTTTTATACTTGCAGTTATATCAACGATCAATGATCCTATTAAAGGATGGATTGACAATTTTAATGGGCCAATTGGACTTATGGTAGCTGTGGGTAAAGGAGTCGTTCGAGTTGCATATAGTGATAAAATGCTTATTGCCGATTATATACCTGTTGACATTTCCATAAAATCAATGATTGTAGCAGCTTGGCATCGGTCACAATCAAAGTATAAATAATTATAATAGCTTACAATTTATATTATATATATATATATATATATTAAGTTTAATAGAATGAAATATAAAAGAAGTTTGGTTTGATTTATTTGAAAGCGAGTTATTTATGGAAAAGTTTAAAAAGATACTTTCTTGCACACATAAGTAGGTACCTATTCAAAATTCGTATACGCTCCCCTCCCACTCAACGATAATATATTACAACTCGATTATAAATTGTTAATAATGTGACGTGGATACATATTATGATAAGTACACTTTTATGTTTATATATGTTTATAAATTATTTGCATTTGAATTTCAAATTTTAACTACAAACATTTTTATTTATTTGTGCCCTAGCATGTTAATTAATGTTTTTTTATTGTTTGAGTTATTTTTTTAAAATAACTGCTTAAAAACTAATTTATATTAGTTATTTTTAATTAACCGTTTAACTTTTATAATAATTGTTATATAGCTATGTAATTATTATTTTCACATTGTTATAAATTGTTTTATGATAAATAGTTTGCCGGAGGATAATCCGATTCCTATCTACAACAGTGCATCATCATCAACGAAAACCGCGACGAATGTAGAAATATTGGATTTTGGTATGAAAATTATTAAAAAATACCCGTTCGAAGAAATGTTATGGCTTCCAGGTGTTATTTACACAACATGTATTTACTACTATTATTTAACGACTATAATCAAGCAAGTCTTGCCAGCTATTTTTTTAGATATGATTTTGTATATCATTGGAAAGCCACCTAAGTATGATTATATTTATTTATCTCTATAAAATTAGAAAATATGAATGTTTCGTTATTCGTTTCAATATCCATTTTATTAGCCTTTAACACTTTAATACTAGTTACCTGTATTAGATTATTACATTTATAATTTATACATTTATGATTTATCGTCACTTATTTTACTGTATACATTTATTATTTCTATGAGTACAAGAGTTAATAAAATATTTAATAATAGGTATGATCTCTGAACTTTGATTGGTATAATAAATTTAAAAAGTCCCAGATTTTTTCTTTTCTTAATTAGATGTGCTTAAAATATTTTTTTTGAATTTTTAATCTGTTATTTAATTGTTTATTTGTTATTTTTAAGTAAATAATAAAATAATTAATATCGATGTGACAATACATTAATCACCATTTTATTAACTATATTAATACGATGATAACATTATCTAACTGAATTGACTATGATAAATTATTAATTAGATATCTTCAAAATAAATATATATAGTTAGCCAAACATTCTTAATTCAAATTTTAACATATTTTTACAATAATATGCATTTAAAACTTATATTTTTGTTCATTTATTATTTTATAACAAAAATAAATTTAGATTTAAGTATCTTTTATTAACTTCGATGTTTATTTTATTTAGACGTTTGCTACTCTTACAACAAAAAATCTATGTAATCCAGATAGCTCTATCTTACTTTACTACGAAAACATGGAAGTTTGAAAACAAAAACTTTTTGGGATTAATTGATAAAATTCCAGATATTGACCGTAAAGAATTTGATTACGATTTTAAAGATTTAGACGTTTTCAAGTTTTTCGAAGATGCAACCATTGGCTCACAGAAATATCTGTTTAATGTAGATATGAAAAGACTTCCAATTGCAAGACGTGTATATAGAAGGTAAGAAGAATTTTAATAGAATTTTGTTTGAAAATTAAAAACTATTTAAGAATTGGTTCGATTTCATAGAATAAAATTGATAACTTGTTTTCAGATTTGTATGGCTGGATAAAGTGTTTACAGTAATCGGCTACTCAATATTTGCATTGTTATTAGTACATTTGTTAATACAATTCAATATAATACCAAGCACATTGGTACACAGCATGGGTTGTTGTTTAAAATGGATTTAATGAAAACCAATTCTAAGCATTACGAGTATTTACTTGTGGGGAAATGTCACTTTTTTATTAATACAGCAAACTATTTTGTATAATTATATTATAAGTAAATTTGGTTTTTTTTTCATTCAACTTATCTAATATTAACAAAAACTTTTTCTTATCAATCATACAAATAATATTTGAAAAACGTATACCTAAACAATATTATATATTAATAATGCACACGTTTTATTTAAAATAAAATATGAATGTAATTGAAAATGAATACAAAATATATGTATACCTATTTATATTACATTTAAAGTATTTTTTTTTTGTGTATTCTTATTCATAAATGTTATGTACAATATATGACATTAAGTATACGATAAATAATGATTAGTTATGAATAAATATACTGTTTAAATAATAAGCATGATTAATATTTTCAGGTACAAATTTTACAGTAAGAACAAAAAAAATAATATACTAGTATTTATTGATCTAATGATTAAATATTTTAGCTTATAAAATTTGAGAGTGATAAATAATTGAAAAATAAAATTATATCATGCCATTTTATACAACAATTTGAAAGGTGATATTTAACGGTAAGAAAATTTAATATGAAATATTTGCACATAAAATATATACTTACAGGGAAATCAAAAGTCAAAAATGTCAAACTATGTCTTAGTTTTCGAGCCTCTATGAAGGTCCTGGGCATATGTCCGATTCGCCATGATCTTAAATAGACCCAGGGTTTTTATAATGTATGTCTCTACAATTATTTACAAAATAAAATAAATAAATTGTTAAGAAAATTGGTTATTTTCTCCTTACAAATCTTTTATTATTTCTATACATAATTGTACTTACCTACCTCAAATTTGTATAAAGAACCGTTGGTTCATGGTTAGATACATATATGGAATATATAACTACCATTTATATTCAATATACATAATAAGAAAAAAATACATAGATAATAAAGATAAAAAAAATTAATTGAAATAATAGTTTTAAATCAGTGTACGAATACCTGCGTAATGCTGCATTCAAGCCTATGCGCAGGAATCGTCTAAAGATGGTTTCAAAATGATTTATGTTATATTAGGTAAAAATTCAATAAAAAAATATACGTTAGAAATCTATGATCAAAAATATCAGGATCGAAAATCAATAATTATCAACATATGTCTTAACAGCTTGAACAGCTCACTTGCCAGTGAAAATAGACAACTATGTATGCATTTTCAAATCAGTTAAATTTTTATAGAATGAAGACTAAGAATATTCTTAGTAAAAATGTATTCAAAAATATCCTCGAATGGGGGTCTTCCTTGCGCACGGGCCAAGCTACATTCATGAATAACCACTATATTTCAATAATTATATGATACAATATTGGAAATTATACAATAGTCATTAATGTCATCAAAATACTAATAATTTATTCATAGCCCATTCTGATAATTTGACGTGACATCATTAAAAGATGATTTGTACAGTGTAAATCAATAATTATTATTTTAATATGAATTTTTGAATCGTGTATAATTAATACAATAACAAATTACTTGATTGTCTTTCTTGGTTTATTAAACTAAATCATTAGGATTGGATATTTATTTATTATTTATCAATATAAAAAGTTTTTGATTATTTAAGATTTTAAAAATTTACTCATACTTTTAAATGTTTTAATTAATTAATTTAATTTAATTTAACTTAATTAATGACACAAATATTGTTTTTGATGAATATAAAAATCAAAAATATATACTAATACGTATTGATATAAGATTTATTTTACTGAATTTTAACTTTAAGAAAATAAGGAATTGCAGCAAGTGAGTGAAAGAATAAGTGGGAGAAAGAGAGAAAGAAAGAAAGACGAAGAGATAAACCATCTTCATGTATTTTTCCTTGATGAGAGCTTTTTTAATGTCTATACTTATACTTAAGTCTTATATATTTCCTCTGAATACTAATCGATTATATATATATATATATAGGTATTAGAAACTATCTACTCGTGGTTGTATAAAATACTAAATTTTCGGAGGAATCTATTGTTACTTGCTCAAACCTGTGACGCGATTAAAAAGTCCTCTTAATAGTTTACTGAAACGATTGGATGCAAGAAGATTCATTATAAATACCTTTATTTAGCTAAAACATACAAGTCTATATATAGACTATAGTAAAGAGTAATATTTATATTTGGTCATAAAGTTCTAGGGAAAATTGTAATCATACCGAGAAAGAATAAAATCTAAAATACTTAATTGCTAGAAACGTATTAGAAACGTAAACCTATCTGTATTTGGTAGAATTGAAAATATCAACAGTAAGAAAAAAATAATGATCAGGTCGACGATTTCTATACTGGATACTGGTTTTCGAAATTAGCAAAAGAAATTTTACATTTTTACTATACAGTTAATTAAATATTATATTGTAAGAAACATAAAAAAAACGAATCGTAAAATGTTTATCACTTTGCTAACAGTTTTTTCCATTGTCAATGGAAAACTATTCCTACTGTAAAATGTGAACAAAACGAAAAATACCTACTTTCTTTCATCCCAAATCACACGCGAAAAACAAAACCACTGTATAAAATATAATTTAATGTAGATATTCATTATTTAAATCTATGCATGAACGAAATTCATGTATACACATATATACATAGGAATATATCTTTTGAATATCCAACCATAGTAAAATATATTTTATTTTCAACCGTTCGAGTTAAATTAATAAAAACCGAACGTTTGGTTCCTGTAATACTTACGTTACTTCGTTTCTGAACATTTTTTTTTCACCTCTTGATTTTTTTCAACCATTATTTTAGTTGAAAAATCATTGTGACACTATGTACACATTTCCTGTGGGCAATCGCGCTCCCCCGTTCGACCTTTGCTCCGCGTTCCCACCGTGCCGTAGTGTTGTTGTATTGTATTCACATTATTCTCATAACTATTTACAACGCGCGTATCGTTCGTCTGCGGGTTTGCCGGTGAGAAGGGGTGCGAAGGAAGGAGGAATTAAAAGGTCGGTGTTCACTCGAGTGACGTTTTCGAGTACGTGCGGAGTTTACCGTCGTCCGAACGCCAGAGAGCGTTTTCTTTTTTTTCCTTTGACGACAACCAAAGCGCGCACACAGCTTCCCGGCTCCGCAGCGACTGCACGTCTCCGCCACTGCGCGTAAGTATAACATCATACTAGCAATATTTATACATATATAGTACGCACGTGACGCGACCCATTAATTTTTATCATTTTATTGTTTTACAAAACGTAATTTAAAAAACATAACATGTGTTACGTGCATTCGGAAAGAAAAAAAAACAGTTGTTATTCCCCGTTAATGTTGTAGGTACCGGGATAATATTATAATACATTATAACGAACGCAACACTAATTATTCAAATAAAAAAGGTACGAAATCAGTAGGTTAAAAACATGTTTATGAACGAACACCTCGCGATTCCTTAAGAAACTCGACGCCGACGCGGTGTAATCCGTTTAACACGAGAGACGACATTGGTTTTTGTATTTTTCCCTTGGAACCGAGAGCCGACATGGAAATGCTCTTGATAACAATATTTCTCTCTCGAAACGCACGCACTAGACGCTTAATATATTTTATTCGCTCTGGCAAGCGTCTTGTGCGCCTTCGGTGTGAAACATCAATACTTCCGCTGACACGCCAATGGGCTTGTAACAATGTAATCATTTTATATCATTACCACGCTCGTCGAGTATTAACAACGGTAGTACTCTGTAGCATCAAGGGGACATAAGCATTGTCAATAATTATCGATCGAGAACGGTTACGCAGCTTGCGAGTAGTTTAATCAGTTGCGGGTCATCGTTATTCGAACCGATTTCGAGACGAATATGAAAAAAAAAAAATAAACAGGTACGACGTGTTTTGTATGGAGGAATTTGTGCGATTGCCGACGCCCTCCCGCCGCGCTCGGCCCACGGGTCACAGCACTTCGCCACGGCTTATGGTCTGCGGGGTTCACCGCACTGATAAGAGCGACTGTGATTTCGATAATTACACTTATGTTGTTAACGATCGTAGCGATCATCACGGCCACAACTGATCGTTATTATTGTTAATGTTAATATCTCATTAAAATTATGTCGTTCGTTTATTCGATGTCTACCATCGGATTCCCGAACGGTCGTTTTGCTGCACCGGTCACCGACTCCGCGACATGACACGCCGTGTCGACGGGTAGAATTTCAAAAACGCTTTAGGTACGAGGGATTGAATTGTTCAGCGTTTGTTCTGCGCGACATCCATGTAACTCGTTTGGTCGACGACACTCGCGGAATGCCCGTGGTGCCCGCCACGCTCGAACGCATAAACCGTTTGTTTATTTATTATTATTATTATTATTATTATTATTATTATTATGTTTTCCCCCACAGGTTACGAGCAACGACGATGACGACTACGACAATCGTCAATTAGGTGAATATCGATACACCGCGTCCTATTTGTGCGCGTGAAATCCTGTCGAACGCTCTTCGAAGGAAAGGCATAACTTTTTTTTAGTTTTCCGTGCGTTTCTCTACACACGCGCACACCCAGACAAAATGCTATTGATTGTATTCGCAACCATCTTGCTTGTACCCAACGATTTAATATGTTCAGCTACCGATCCACTAGCCCGACAGTATGGCAAATTAGTATTCTCTTCGTTGGTGAGTTACTGAATACATTTTTCTTAACATTTAATTTACTATGTCTACTGGTTACTTATCTTGGCAATATCATAGTTTCTCATATAATATTGTTTATTTGCTTTCTTATAATTATAATTTTTAATATTTAATTTTAATTTCAGCTTTATAGACATGGTGATCGAGCAATTACTGATCAATCTTACCCTAATGATCCATATTTAAATAAATCCTACTGGCCCATGGGATATGGACAGTTAACAAATGTAAGTTGTTTATCTTCAAGTAAAACATTATACAATGATCTCAAAAAATAATGAAATAAAGGTTCAAAATATTTATTTTTTTTTCAAGTTATCAACCATTGTAAAGAGTACTGGTTTTAAAATGTAATGTTACGATACATTTTATTTGTACTTTGTATATAACTTGTACTATATGAGTTATTCATTTTGTTTAATTATTTCCCCTTTGGGCATCAATGTATTAAATTTATAAAATTATATAAAATATTTAGTTATTGTATTACTAATTTCTATAGTATTACCTTTTACATTTTCTAACTCAAGAATATAAAATTTTTATTTTACTTGAATATTTAATATGTTTTACATTTTTAGCAAGGAAAAGAAAGACATTATGAATTTGGACAGTGGATAAGAAATAGATACAGTGATTTTTTGCCTGTAGAATATTCAAACAACGATATATACATACGTAGTACCAGTGTAGACCGTGCTTTAATGAGTGCTGCCTCCAATTTAGCAGGATTATACCCACCAAACAAAGTTCAACAATGGAATAATAATGTAGGAAACTTATGGCAACCTATTCCTATACATTCAATCCCACGAGATATTGATACGGTAAAATTATTTTCTGAAATGTATTTTATTTAACTTTAAAGATATATTTTACTTGAATTTGGTATTATTTTTGTGTCTTATTATTTAACTTTTAAATCTAAATTTAATATTTTAATAATTTTTGATGGTGATGCTTTTTAGTATATAAATTAATAAAGATAAAATTATTTTTTAGTCTCTGTCTTTTGGTAATAATTGTCCACGATTTGTAGAAGAATTTAACAGCCTTAAAGATTTACCGTACATTCAAAAGTTTAATGAAAATCATCAAGAATTATACAATTATATAAGAGAACATACTGGACTGA
Source organism: Sipha flava (assembly GCF_003268045.1). Lineage (NCBI taxonomy): Eukaryota > Metazoa > Arthropoda > Insecta > Hemiptera > Aphididae > Sipha > Sipha flava. The sequence goes on along the minus strand of NW_020271753.1, from coordinate 1,105,279 downwards.
ATTTAACTAATGAAATTGTTGATACATCAACTTTATATGACATCTTATTAGTTGAGGTAATAAAAATATAATAACATTAATCCATTAATGTTTATTCCTCACAAATATTCATAGTTATAGAAAGTTACTAATTAACATTAATTTTTTAAATTTGAATAACTACATAAATTGTATTTATAAGAATTATTTATAAATTGTTTATAAATTTTAAATCCATGCTTAGACACAGTTCAATTATACACTACCGAATTGGACAAGTACCATATTTCCTCAAAAGTTGAAAGAAGTTGCAGAATTCTCATTTTTAATGCCAACATCTACTCCATTACTGAAAAAACTTAGTTGTGGTATGTATTCTTATAAAATATATATTTTTTCTGAAGAAACTTATATAATAATAAAAGCATTTCGGTTTGTGTACTCATTATTAAAAACAATTTCACACAATTTTATAATAGAAATTAAATAACTGAATGAAAAAAAAAAACAGTATTATATCTAATGAATAATTTAACAGCTATGGTTGTATTAAAATTATACATTCAATTTTAATTACTGATTTAACATATAATTTTTTAAAATTTATAATCTTAAACACAGAATTAAAAAAAAAAAAGGATCTTATGAATCTTAATGATCAACCATCATAGGTTATGTACACTATTGATAATTTACCTTTTTATTTTTTTATTTTTTAACATTTACTTATTTGTAATTATAGGTACCTATCTATTTAATTAACTTATTTAATTATTCAATTTTTCATACAAGGTTAAAAGCTGGTTATAATTAATGCTAATCTTTGAATATTATTAATAACTTAAATTGTGTAATAAAACTACTTTACAATATGTATGATTATTAATTGTATATGCTTAATCGTTATACTTAATAATACAAAATATTATCCTGTAATCATAAAAAAACCAACTGAAAAAATGTTTGAAATCAATATTCATTTTTCATCACAGTAGGTATTATATGTATACATATTAAAATCTTTTTCAATTTTATTATCTATTAATGTTTCGTTTATAAGTTATTATAGAGTATAAACACATAAAATACTTTAATAAGATTAGTATGAATTCATTACTTATCAATCCTAATAGCCCATTATCTGTTTATACTATATAAACACGTTGATACAATGGAAGAAATCTTATCAAATAACCATAATATAAAATTCATTCTTACAGGCGATTATAATTTACCTAATGTTTCCTTCAGTAATGATAGCGACGGTATTATATTTAACGGAGTGCATTCTGATAAAGTTGACGTAATTTTTGATTATTGCCAATTGAATGATCTTCGTCAATATAACAACAACTTTAATAACTCTGGATCACTTTTTGACTTGATTTTTAACAATATTTTAAACACCCCGGTAACCACAACTAACGACGTCCTAGTTCCTATTGATAATTATCACCCAGCTTTAATAACAGTTCTTGAATTAAATAGTTGAAATTTAATATAGTTTATTTATTTAAATTAATTTTTTTAGTTTTATTTTTACGCAAAAATAAATTCTATCCATATTACTGGTTTTAATTTTAAAATAGCCAACTATTCGTTAATTTGTCGTGAGTTAAACAACATTAATTGGGATAATTTAATCAATGGGGAATGCATAAATAAGGATATTAATTCATTCTATAAATAATATTTGTAATAATTAATAAATATGTACCTAAATTTGTAAATAAAAGAAAATTAAAATTTCCTATATGGTTCAATACTGAACTAAAACAATGTATCTTTTCTAAAAAATCTCTTCACAAAAAATTTCAAATTTCAAATAATCAAAATGATTATCAGTTATTCTCTGATGTCAGGAAAAAATGTAAAATATTAATAAAAGAGTGTTACCATAATTATCTTTCCTACACACAAAATCAGTTATTTCTCAATCCAAAATACTTCTGGAGTTATGTAAAAAAATTTAAATCTGACAATATCATTTTTAGTGTAATGCATTATAATAATAAAGTGTTCGATAATGACTCATCAATAGAAAGCATGTTTAGATCTTATTTCTCATCAGTTTATAATACACAACATTTCTGGTAATAATATAAAAATACCTTTGAATAGAGTAAATTTAGTAGATATTGTCCAATATCGTCCAACAATAACCTATTGTCCAATATCTATTAGTGATGTATTTGATGGATTAACACAACTAAAACTAGACCCTACATCTGGCACGGATTCTATCCCTGCTTTATTTTTAAATTTATGCCGTTATTTTTTAACTTATCCACTAACTTATCCAGTGCACAAACTATTCTCACTATCTCTTAAGACAGGTATTTTCCCAAGTTTATGGAAATCTAGTTATGTTTTACCAATTTGGAAAGCAGGAGGTCGATCTATTATTAGTAATTATAGACCTATTTCTAAACTAAGTGTTCTGCCTAAACTTTTCGAAAAACTAATTGAACCCAAACTATCAGATATATTGAAACATACTTTAATCAATGAACAACATGGATTTCGCAAAAATAAATCTACAGATACAAATTTACTGACTTTTTTTAACTTGTTAGGTATTTTGCGTGCAGTCAATTCAACAGTTCACATTTGTTAGGATAATTCCAATAAAAGTACTCAAACTAAGTTAAACTTTTTATTGAAATATTTCTAAGTATAAGTATTTAATTAAATTGACAATTAAACTAGCGTGAAGGTGCTTGCTAAAGTCGAACTAAAACATATCTACTCTAGGGCCTGTTCGGGACACCTTATATATCCGATGGACGCAAGTGTGTGTGTAAATATGAAAAACAATAATACAAATCAATAATTTCTTATCGATTGTATATGTGTGTGTGTGTACTATTTCCCGTCCAGCCCATAATTAATGACGCAAGGATGTGGTCACTATTGCTTTGATTGTCTATTTCTTATTTTAGATTTCCTGTGTAAAATGACTATGTGATCTACTTATGATTCCATAAGTAACTATAATATTTAACTTATCAACGGATGTGGTTTTGATATTCATTTGAAATTATGTTATTGTTATTATCTAACTACGCAACAATTGTATTATTATAATGCAAATCTTTATAGCATTTATATATATATCTGTAATATTATATAGTAGAATGTATGCTCGTGACATTATGATATGTATGCCCATAACACCTCCGCACAAAAAGAAAGATTTCCAGCCTTAAATGGAAATCTATTACATTTTCCCTAAGTTTTAATATTATGTTTTACAATTTCATTTTAACATGATATGATATGATTTACAATATTTCAAAGTTTACAAAATTTATGTGATTTTACAATATTTAATAATCATTTTTTTTTTTTTATTAATACAATAAATAGTTGATTAACAGTCTATAATATTTCATTAATATTTTTTGAATATAATACGATTAAATTATTCATATAACATTTGAATATAAGTTTTGTTACATTATAATTGTTTACAATATTAATAAGTATAATTTCTATATTAGTTATATAATATTTCAATATATGGTTAGTGTTACTATATAATATAATTGATAACAATATAATTGATTACAAGATTAATTTATATGTATCTTATTCTATTGAGTATATTATGCTCTTTAAACTTTAAATATTAATACAAATATAATTTGTATATTTATTATTTCTTACATTATTACATTATTTCTTTTTTTACATATATATATAATGATAAAATTATTTTAATTAATATCCTATAATAAAAATGAATATCCTAAAATACCGTCATTTGGTATTGGAAAATCTGGATATACTACGTTAAATTCTATGTCGAAATTTTTATTATTTATATTAATTGGAATTGTTATTTTTCCTACTATTTCTATTAATTTTTCATTTATCTTTCATAAATTTATTTTTTCATTTTCATTTACCATTAATTCCCCTTTTAAACAATTTTATTTTATTACGTTAACTTGACTTCCAGTATATATTAGTAATTTTAAGGAATTTGTTTTACTAGCGGTTGATTATTTTATTTTTATTATGTGATTATTTTTTATATCTGAGACGACGATGTGGAAGCAACGTTAATAGGTGGTTCCGCGGCTATTATTTGGTTTATCGAATGTGCTCCTCGAACCACATTCGATCCCAACTCGTTTCCCGAATTATTCTGATTATTTTCATTATTACGTTTGTTCCTATTTTGTTTCGTGAAACATTCACTTTCGATATGCCCGTTTTTCTTACAGAAATTACAAGTTTTTATTCTGGAGTTATAGTTAGTTACCGACCGCGTGAAATTATTTCTATTCGACGGTCTATTATTATAGCTGTTATTTGATTTAACACAACATTAATTTGCTAAATGATTTGTTCGGTTACATATGAAACAACGTTTAATATTTTTATTATAATCATTAATATTATTATTTCCTCCTACCATTCCGTTATTATTATTTTGTTATGAATTTTGTTTATTGTAACGTTTGTAATTATTATTATTATTATTATTTTATTTCTTTATCTATATTTTTTAATATTTTCTCTAATAACTTTTTATTCTTTTATTTTATTTTTTTTCGGCGGAGTAGCTACTTCCGAAGGAGACAGTGTTTCTCTTTCACTATTTCTATTCATATAAATCTATTATTTCAATTATTCTCATATTTTTTCTCATATTATATCTATTTCTTTTAATTCAATTTATCTCATATAATATTCTCAATATTTTATTTCCATTTATTATTCATTTTAATTCAATACTCTCGTATTATATTTTCTTTTCATTCTCAACTATAATTATTTTTTAATTATTTATTTATTTATTTTATATACTCATTCAACTCAATTATTATACTTCTTTTAATTCTTATTTAACACAAGGGGGCGTGTGACGTTTCAAAATATTCTCAATAGTACTTTTAAACTAAATTCAACTCAATTTTTTTTTTTTTAATTTATCTCATTAGTGCTTTTAAACTAGATTCAACTCAATCATCTAAAATTATACGTCACTATTAATTCAATCGATGAAATAAATCATTTACAAAATTGATTTCAAAATATCAGTTGATAACGCCCGTCACCAACAATTGTTATATACTCCCGAGGAATAAATAATTTCATGAAGTATAGCCCACTTAACCGGATGTTAATATCTTGTAATGATATTTCTAATTTTGATTTTTTTCATGACTACGCCAACAAATTAAAATGTATATTAGCTAATAATAATTATTTTAACGATGTATCTTTATTATAATTATTTAAATTCATCTTCTTTTAATATTGTCTAACATATCTTTAAATGTATATTCCGATATTACTGTTAATTTTAATTGTATATATTATATATTTAGTATCTGTACTATATTACCCTTCGAGGGTGTTATCTTATATAATAAAAAATAAAATTACTTAAATAATACCATATAAATCTTGCTTAGAAAATAATTAATAATTAATAATTTTGTAATTTATTTTTTTATTTAGGTAATAATTACTCAATTTATTAAAATTACACCTAATTTATAAAATATTTCTACGATAATTTAATAATTGATTTATTATTTTTAATTTTTAGGGGTGTTGCTGAATGAAATTGTTGAGAATATGAATGGAAAACGAAATGGTACTTTGAACCCTAATGTAAAATTATGGGTATATTCGGCTCATGATACCAATGTAGCTGGATTATTAAATTCTTTAAATATTTATGATAAAAAATTACCTCCATATACCGCTGCAGTGTTTTTAGAACTTAGAAAAATTGAAAATCCAAATGATACTTATGTTGTTACTGTAAGTCAATATTATATTTTTAATTAGGTTAGTGATCTTATATTGATTAATTATGGTCTTAAAGGTATCATACAGAAATAGTAGTACTCATGATCCCTATTTACTTCATGTTCCTGGATGTGATTCAGTAGCATGTGATTTAGACCAATTCATTAGTGTAGTGAAACCACTTCTAGTTACTAATTGGTATGAAGAATGTCAAAAAGACCCTGAAAATAATTTCTTCATTTATATTAGTAAGATATTATAAATTATTTTATAATTATTTTTTAAACATGGCTTATTTAGTTATATTATTCTACTGTATCTACATTTAAAATCTATGTTCAAGTTATTTAAAATTATAATTCGAAAATGTAATTTTCTTTGATTGTGATACATTATATATAATATACCTGATTATTTAAACAGGTCATCTAATTTGTTTGCTAATGCTAATGGTTTAATTTTATTATTCCGTATTAATGTATATTAATATAATTTTATTTTGTTTTAGGTATTATTTCAGTTTTAGTAGCTGTTTCTATAATATTTTTCATTTTCAACAAAAAATATTTTATTTGTTATTGTGGCAGAGATTATCAAAAACGTATGTACAAAAAGATCACAATTTTCTAAGACCAATACGAACGTTTTTTAAGACCATATATCTTACCAGTGTGAATTTATATTGAATTGTTTACAAAAGCTTACTTGTTTATTTACGTACTTAAAAACGTAGTATTTTATTATTATTTAAATTTATTTTATTTTTTGTAGTTTAAACATTTGACATATTTTAAAATCAATACCTTTGTAACTTCAGTTTATAATAAGTAATTAAATTTAAATGATTGGTTAATTTCAAATTCATAGGATCAACTAAACTAATTTAATTGATAGTTCATTTAAAATATTTATCATACATTTTGTTCCTAAAAAATAATATTGAAATAATAATTTTTTCCTTGCTTTATAATATTAAGTTTAAAACACTGTAAAATTTAATTTAACTATTAAATATATATTCTTATATAATTTTAATGAGTTTAATGAGTTGCGTACCTATAAGTTTGTCCATTTTCATTAATTTAACTATCTCATAGTATTGATAAAAACATATTATTTTGTAAATTATTAAATTTTTATTTTTTTTAAAGGTTGTATAAGGTCCTTTAAAGCTGATATTTTAAAAATAAAATACTGAGACTTAACACCTATTAAATTAAAATTTTTTAAAATAATGTAAAATGAAAGATCTATTTTATACTTAAAATATCTATTTCTAATATCTCAATTAAATTTAAATTATTTTTAAAGAATGTGTTATCAATAAATATTTTTATTTTATTAAGTATAGGTAGTTATTATTTATTTTTTTAATTTATTTTTAATTTCAGTTTTATTGGCATGAAGTGAAATTTTTTAATGCATCATGTTAAAATTATTGACTCAAAATATGTAATGAGAAAAAATTTATTTTGTTTTACATATTAAGCATGGTAATATGAAAAATTAGTTTTATATTATTTTATGGGTAGTTTAGTTTTTATTTTATGTGTGCCATAATTAATGTAATATAATATCTTAGATTAGAATTATTTAATTAATTAGTGTGATTATAGCGTTAGTTTTTTTTTTTTATTACTATATAAATATAATTAATTAGAATACACTTGTCTTGTAATATAACTTGTGTACATTTATTACAAATCATCTTATTTATATTGATTATCAATAAATGTATAGATTATAATCTTGAGTTACTTTATATTTAGTTCTGTTTTGTAAATGTATGAGATACATTTTAATCTATTAGTAAATTATTTAATAGTTTGTAAAAACATACATATTTTGAATAAGTATTAATATTATATCCAAAAGTTAAGATTTTAAACATTCACATGATAAATGTTAAATTGCATTTATAACATTTAAAATATTTTTCATCAGGTTACTAAAATAACCAGTTATTTTAACACTAGACAGTTGAGAATTGAGAATTATTGATTAATTATAAAATAATTATTTTTTATAATTATCTAATTGAAATAAGTTAAGACTGTACCAATTATAGTGCACTTAACCTTATTAGCAAAAACGGAATGTACCAAAAAAAATGATACATGCAGCTCCCCAGATAGTATACCGAAAAATAATGTAGCAATTAACCAAGGTGAATAATCTTAATAAATATTAGCTTATAATTTTGGACATTCCATTATATTTATAAATAAGATGGTTAATTATCTTTTTTTCTATTAATTTTATACACTTCAACACAATGTGACGAGTCAGTTAATGGTATATACTGCACATTTCAGATGTCTTGTAATAACATAATATCTCCAACGTATTATTGTTCAAATGATTTATTTTTTTTTCTCCCATATGGATGATATAAATGTTTCAGTGTACCATGCTGTACCTCGCGAAGAGACAGAAACAGTCGACTTCGATCAAGATGGAAGAAGCCGTGTTGCTGTCTCATTTCGCATGAATGGTGTCGAATCAACCTCTGCAGATGTGTAAATAATACGTGCTACATAAAACATAGCAGTAAGGATTTAAAATGTTTGAACAAAGTTTAAGAAAATCTTCAGCATTATTTATGTATAATATGAAAAAAAAATGTACAAATGGCCGATCTCCTGTATTAATATAATAATTAATAATTTTAATATTGGTTTATAGGCAAAATAAAAATCTATAGAAGTAAAACCATGTTAAACTAAAATTATAAAAACTTCAAAGGCTGTATTCATGATATAGTACTTATATGTGGTAAACACTAAGACTAAGCAAATAATTCCAACAATGCTAAGCATAATTAAAGTTCTTTATAAATAAAAATACATCCGACTTAACTAAATATATATATTGTTATACTTACATCAGTATTTAATAAGAAGGCACTGGTACAAAATTTTATTAGTGTAACTGATTCAATTCATACTAGTAACGAAAATAACCAATATAATAGGCCAAAGGTCTTATTTTTTACGTTTTATTTCCACTTTTATTTGAACACGCATAAGTGATAGATTCTTTCAATAATTAATTTGTTAATAAACAATACAAACAAGTGCATTGAAAGAATCTATCACTTATTATATATTTTATATAGATACGCCATTGTTGACCACTAAACAACAAACAATTATTATTTCTTTACATTTTTAATCATAAGTCGTCTAGCTTGTCGTATTTAACAAAAAATAATCTGATAACAAATTCTATAGTAATTACACTTATTTAATTCGTCAGAGAATAAACTATATTCGATGATTTTATTTTTAATTTAAACGAGATCATTGTACTATTTCTTAAGAGTTTGGCTTAACAAAAACTTATCGTTTAGTTATATTTACGTTTTCGTGGTTTTCTCAAAATATCAGGAACATATTTCGAAAGCGACTTGTAAAATGTTTCTAATCAATTTATCAATCTTCATAACTATCACTTGGTTTTCGTAAACCCAATTGTTATGTTATTAACTACATACACACTACAGACAATATTGTAAAATCATTAGGCAAAAGTTTGATTGTTCCGTTTAGAATAATATGATAAGTGAGAGCACGCGATATCAATATTCTTAGCACCGAATCACGATTGTAATCATCTACAACCATTATTTATTATTATACGACCACGCATACACTAATTTTAGCTAATGTTGTAATTCATACATCAATAATGAGTACATGAAAATTATTATTTCTATATATTTATTATTTGAATAAGTATTAAGTATTAAGAATAAGTATTAAATTATATTTTATAAAGCATTTATAGCTTAAATAATGATTAGGTAACTAACTAAGTATTTGATATTCTAACTTAAGTTTTCTGAGTATTCTTTCTGGCGATATTTTTTTGTTATTGAATAACACGATATTTTTGTTGTTTATATATTTTTTTTTTTATTTAAGAAAAATTTACTATCTATGTACAATTTATATAATAAGTAAATATGATGAGATGAATTGTTTATATTTATTGCAAGTTGTGATATATGCCAATGTATTATATAACTCTGGTTTGACTGACATCGATATCTTGACAAATCTGATTGATTGTATCGTCAAAATGTATAGGTACTAATATTACTTTTTGTCCTATTAATTAATTAATGCAAGTGTAAGAGTTTTAATTTTTTCATCAAATATTATTTATGCTAAATATATGTTCATAAATCCATACGAGGAACTATTTAAGAGACTATATATAGTTGTACTCATATATTATGCGTTGTAGCCTGTAGGTATGAATATAATTCTTAAAATTTAGTTACAAACATGTGTTTTAACATTGCTTATAATTTTGCTTACGTTTTTTAAATTATGAGATAATTTATATCAGTCAATGTATGAGCATAACAAAGCTAAAAGGTTCGAGTTCTAGATTAATGGAATTATCAACTGTTTATGAGTAGATATATTTTAAGAAGGTAGCTTGATAATATATTTATTTTTTAGTAAACAGTATGGGTAGGTATTATTCCAGTAAATGTACAAATGATTTTTATACATTAAAGAAATATTTTTATTTTTGCATAGGTGCCAAAATATGTTATCTCGCCCACTTAAATCAATCTCATTAAACATGTTGAATTTATTATTTTCATTACCTACTTATATCTAAGTAATTATTGTATTGGTGATACCTATGCTATTAATACAAATTGACAATCGATATTAATATCGAATATCTATATAACCACACAATTTGATGTTAAATTATGTACTAACACAATTGTAAAATATTGCTATATGTAAATGGTTTATATATATATGTGTGTGTGTGTGTGTGTGTGTGTGTGTGTGTGTGTGTGTATTTATATGTTTATATTTAAGCGGTTATTTATTAATGAAATATAACATATAGGAATAATATGAAATGTTAAAGTTGTCAATATAGTTTATTAAATTATATTATATAAATTATATACTTACATTATCATAAATTTTTTTTTAGAAAATATTATTTTTTTCTACTGTTTTATTATTTCATTTTAAATTGGGAATTTTTGAATTGAAAAAATTTAAGATAATCAATTTAATGAATGTATGTCAGTCACGTTTTATTACACATCTCTTGATTAAAGTTCTAAATTATTATTAATACTTCTCTGAAAAAATAAAAACATAATAAACTACTGAATAGTAGGTATCTAATCAGTCGTAAAACATTTTATATTGATGGATTATTATATCATTTTTTGAGAGTAAATATATCAAAAATTATTGTATACATAAACATATTATAGGTACCTATCTACATTACTTTTATTAAATACAAACATTTTATCATAATGTTTATTACGACTTATTAGTTATTAATTTAAGTTATAATACTTACAGATTATATTATACATATATTATATTATATTATAAACTTAAAATAATTTACCTTTCAATAATAATGTTAATGAATTAAGTTAAATATTCCATGTGTTAATTATAATATTATAAAAATCATATATTAATGGAATTAGAACATAATCAACTATTTTAATGTAGAATAAATAAAATAATGCCTAATACTCCTGTTAAACCATAATTTCGATCACCATATATCAGAAAACTTTATTACACTAATTCATTTCTTAATCTTAAATACTAACTTAATGAAATAAAACGTAATACCTATCATTGATTATAAAATTATGTTTATTTTGTAATCATAGGTATTATTAATCTACATCTCGATTACTTATAGTCAACGCTAAGTGCGTGTACTTGAAAATAAACTCTTGAAAATAATTGATTAAATATTTTTTAACAATGATTAAATTGTTTTTAATATAATGTTGATTTTTATTTTATACTTTTTATTCATCAAAAATATAATAATACTTATGAATATTAATTATATTTCCTGACCATAATTTATATTAGAGTTATTTTTAATTTAATTTATTTTTATATTATTATTATCCTACTGTAATATTATTTTTTCTAAAATCTGTAACCAATTTAAGAATACATACATTTGGAATAATGTCACCAATTTCATTCATTTCATAGTTATTGTTTTTTACGCACTTCTATTATATATATATATATATTCATCATATAAAAACAAAATACGAATTTATAATTTATTTATATTCTCATAATTCGAATTGAAATTAAAATGTAACAAACCAACTACTATATTTTTAATGTACAATTATGAAATATGTTGTAAATTTAAACGTGTATACGATATTTTAATGTTTTTATTGTTTAATAACTTACCTAATATAATATTGTCGTGCAATTTATGTTGTTGAAACGAAAATTCTTATAAAACATCATATTTAAGGAAATATTGAAGTTTATCAATAATATGATAGGTACTTACGTTTCTAAAGCACTACATATAACCAATGGCGCCTAACTCTATTGCTAGTTGTAGTAGCTGCTACACCTAGAAAATAAGAATTGGGTGGGTACTATAAAATGTAAGTTAAAATAATAAACTTGTGATTTATTTATTATTATTATTGTTAATTTTAATATTAATAATATTGTATCATTCATGCTTCATATTATTTCTGTGCTTTTATATGTATAATACCTAAAATATTAAAAAATAATTCTCTTTAAATTTTGAGTTTTTTGGAGTGTGGTTATAATAATATCTTGCTATTCCTCGAAAATAAGTCTGAGGCGCCACTGAATATAACTGAATAAAACTATACGATTGGTCGTCATTATGATATTTAATATGGTAAAAAACAATATAATCATAAACTTCTTCTATTTCTTCTTCATTCTTAGCTTAACGGTCCTTATAGAACCTGAGCTGCCACAAGTACCTAATCCTCTCCACTTTTCTTTGCTCAATGCCATATCTAATGATGCATTTCTTCCCAAAATCTTGATATCTTTCTCTACTGCATCTTTCCATCTCATTCGTGGTCTGCCTGTTGGTCTTTTCTTGTGTATGGTTTCAATAATAATAAACTAATAAATATAATTATAAACGACAGATATTTAAACATGGAACAACTATATTAGCTCTTATGCGATCTTAAATGAACGTCACCCGTGTGTAACAGGTTAATTGTAAGCAGGTTAATTGCCGTGATTTTTGAATCTTTCACGATATTAAAACAAAATTAATGGTATTCAATTGATTGTAACTGTCCGTCAAGTATATTTTTTTTCAATGCTATATTAGTAGGTATTTAAAATGTATGAATTTGTACAACAGTTATTAAAATTTGAACAATAACTTTATATAACAATATACTATTGTATCTATAAACAAAATACAATTTTATAAATTTAATTTTAAGTATAACAAAAGGTTGTACTACATATAAAAATGAATTTGTAAATATTAATTTGCAAATAAATTTAAGTGTTTATTTATGTTTCAAAGAATTGATTTTTTTTTTTTTTTAAGAAATTTATATTAAATCAAGTGTATATTTTAGAGCTTAATATCAAAACTATACTCGTATACTAAATAAGTATTTCTGTTCTGTTCGAATATGTCATTGCTAAATTTTCATTTTTTATTATTTTAGCAATGAAATTAAGAAACATAGTATTTATGCTATCGACTGCAGTTTTATAATTAACACAATCGCAATATGCAACTATTAATATCGGTGCAGCTGAATCAAACGCATAAGTGATACTTACTTATTATTGTTTTTCCTAAGTTCTTAATCAAACAACTCTTTAATTCCTCAGCCTAAAAACCGTTTTTTATTATGGGTAAAGTCTTCAGGTTTTTTAGATTATTTATTTTAAGGTGTCTAAGATGAGGATTTGGGTTAAACCGTATTTTCTTTTTATTAGTTGATTTTTTTTCAACTTTCAATATTTTAATTTTCATTGATCAATTCATCAACAAATAGAACATCATCAGGACATTTTAAGCAAATAATAGTTCTTTCACTAATCACGACTAAAATGAAAGCGATTATCAATATAAAGTTGTTATTTTTATGTAACAACATCAAACATAGTTAACATGCTATTAATCAGGGACTGGAACCTATAGGTTTTTTCGGTTTCGGTTTCGGCTATGGTTGTTCAATTAATTTTTTTGAGGGTCCCGGTTTAAGTTTTCCGTTTTTTAAAAGAGTAAGGGTTCTAGAATCGGTTAATTTCGGTTAATTCTAATTATTAGAGATTTATTAAAAAATAATATGAAATTATTTATTTATTCCTGTTTAAATTGTAATTGTTTCATTTCATGGAAATAGAAGGTATTATGAATAGTTAAAAAAAATAATTATAAGTATATTAAATATATATATTATATCAGCCTATTATATTTTCTTGAGTTAGGTTAAGTTATTTTATTCCAACTCATAGTAAGAATTTGTAAAATATTTTGTAATATTGTGAAATACTATGATTTGACGAAATAAATAGTTTTAATTTAAAATTTAATTTTAATTAGGAATTAGAGTTAATACTGACTACTATTTTAGCTACAAATTATTTATAAACATTATTATATTTAATACATAATAGACAAGATGGATGATATACTCATTGTAAATTGTAATATATTAATAAACATACAAAAATAATAATAACAATACAAATTTACTTATTATATGCATTACACTATTACAGTTTATGACACAAAATAATAAAAATATAAAAAGATTTGACTTTTATTTTTCTGGACCGATAAATGGACAAACAAAATAGTCATTAGCATAGTTTTACTAGTCTAAATAACTGACCTAAATTAACCTTTTTATAATTAAGGTTATGGTTACGGTTACTGTTTTTCATTTTTGGAAATAAAGGTTCCGGTTCTGATCCCTGCTATTAATACTGAAATCAAAATATATACTTTATTATATAAAATAGTCTATTGTTAAAATAAATTATTTTGGGAAAATAATACAATATACGCTTATATAGAATTTAATAATAGTAATAATAATAATAATAATTATGACCAAAATTAATTAATAGCTTAGGAAAATATTTAACACCCCATAATAATTCATAATATAAATAACGTATCTTTAAAAATAATTTAAAACAGAAAAATATGAAAATATTAAAAAAACCACATATAAATAATAGTAACGTTGTGTGACGTATATTAGACGTATTTGTCTGTCCCGCGATCTTTTAGCCGTCACCAACGTATTACTGGTGCCTAAGTATGATCGTCACAATACGAGTTAACTAACGCTTATTATTTATGTGATGTATGGTTCCCCCGTATAGTAATGGCATTCGTAAGGGCTCAAATGTGTGCAAGTCCGTCGCAGTTCTCAAATCACGCGATCCCGTATTCGATCATCGTTATAATTGGTCGCCAGTCGTCGTTTTACGTTTGCGTAGAACAGCCAAGACGCGGTGATATTTCGAGGAGTGTGATTTCGATTTCGATTTTCACTGTAGGTTCACGAAACCCAAAAGTTCGTTTCCGCAGAGATTGTTATAGAACATTGCGAGCAATACCTATCGTTGCGATTATTTAGACGTAGTACGCTATTGATTGTTCAACAATATAATAGAAATAGGATAAAAAACGGAGGAATTTGCTGCGAAAAATGGTTTCCAGATCACAAAAGCTTTCTCCAATACTTCGAGGTCTCAGTGTCGACGAACGAAACAACAGAACAGTGCAGAGTCGGATTAAACACGACGTATCTACACAAATGTAAACGACGGTTTTCAGGAAGCGGAATTGAAGTAATAATAGTAATAATAACAACAACAACAACAACGATTCGTATCCACGCCTCTGCTACGTGTTCGGATCACGGTTTAGATTACTATAACGCATTTCCTAACGCTGCGACCTTTTTCACCTCAGACCTTGTCTCCTTGATCTCCGATAAATCCATAACGATAAATAATTACAAATAATAATCAACGTTATATAATATTTTAGGTTAGAACTGTTACTGTAACATGTCCTATTCGTATAACGTGCGCACCAAGATTTGTATACATTTGTGAATTTTATGCGCCTTAACATAATTTTACTTTATCGTTATGTTGATGATATGGAATTGGTACGCGCGCGCGTGATAAGCAGTAGCGTATTTTTAAACCTTTTTTTTTTAGTTATTTATAAACTAAAACCAAGGTCATGGTTCTCCGCAATAACACGATATCGACTCGCATCGCATAATAAGTTCAAATATAATTTATTTACTCTGGCCCGGCTTAAATGTTTACTCACACCTAGGTAAACTTAAGTTTTTGCTACAGCCTTACACATAAATAGTACATTAAATTTTTTTTTTTTACTTAAGCAATACTAAAATATATTTAACTCTGAGTTCATTATATTTATTAAAATATTACTGTATTGATCTAATCAATACATTTGTAGACAAATAAACCACTACTGGTTTAAATAAAACAAAACAATTTATAGTCATTTTTTACACATAATTTGATACGAGTAGGTACTAGAAATTGTAATCTTTTTTTAAAAATTATCTGCAGTATAAAAATGATTAATGCCACCCTAGGCTAGGGCCTATGTCGCCTAACCCTCGAGCCGGGTCTGTATATACCCATTTTGAACAAATTGGAATCACTTCCGAAATACTATAATTTCTCTTTGTTCAAGTCTTTCATTGCGTCGGTAAGACTATCAATTATGGACGAGAAACTTTTGATAAATTAACTATTTATTTGATTCGTTGTTCAACGAGTGAAATTGACAAACATTTTTTATAGAAGAGTCAAATCAAATAAGAAAAATAGTACAATTTCAATAATTCCATAACTTAACAATAGCAAATCTTCAAACTTAATATTTGTAACCTATTCAATCCATATTTATGAAAATACTTATAATAATTCGATAAAGATTTATAAATTGTATGGTTAATTAATTCCTCTAAGCCAATCAGCTCTGTTATCGCATGTAAATAGCTGTTAGTCACCTAGTTTCAATAATTTTAACAAAAATTACTGCAATAATTGCACGTTGTTGGTTGTATTACTCATAGAAAATTATACGAGTTATACCTGTTAACTTGTTACCTGTATTTAAATATAGGTACCTAGTAGGTATAACGAACTGTTTGCTTACAATCAAATCAAAAACCAACATGTTATAATAATTATTATAGTGTTATAATAATGTTAAAAATGACACTGGGAATAGAAATAATGAATATATTATACAATTTTATGTTTAAAAATAATTTAATAATTCAATAAGAATTTTAATGACAGAAGTACACCATCGAATAATTTTTTCGTTACTATCATGCTGGTTTGTGATGGTTTGACGATGAAATTGCTCACGCGTGGATACAAGGGGAAGGCCAGGGAGCAATGGCGCAATAAATAGCGAAATATTTCCGCATGATTTAAGGCTTAAAAAGTCTTTCCTCATTACGAAGCTGCTATATGCTACGATTTTAAACTATTTTTTTATTTTTGAAACACCCACTTCATAGCCAGGAAAATTATGATTCAAAATTTTTTATTTTTGGATATTTTCGGAATGGATTTTAAATCTTTACGATTTTTTTCCGTTCATCAAAAGTGAAATGTAATCGCATGTTCCAGGACAACAACAAAAAAAAAAAAAAAAAAAGAGTGCTGAAAATGATTATAATAGCTACTATATATAATACTTATATAATATATAAATTATAATATTATTTTATTTAACTTTATCATCAACAGGGTAAAATCAAAACTTACATAAGAAAAACATTAAACTATTTTTATAACATATTTCCATATCAAAGATATAATTTTCTTTAAAAATTATATTGATTTTCGGTAAACTTTCGTATTTATAGTTCTATAATTTCTAATTACCACGTTTTAGGCAATTCACGTTAACATCGTAATCACATTCTTAGAGACATAGACTTTAATATTGAAAAAGTGATTTATCGTTTCTTTAAGAGTAAAACTAGCATTTGCAATTTAAAAACTCTTAGATATAATAAAATAACATAAAATTGTACATATGATTGGAATTTATCATTAATTATTAACTGTAGAAAAATTAAGTTATATACTAATGTACGAAAATCTATGTAATTAAATATTTCATAAGCAATAAAATAAAATCTTGAGTTGCCTAAATATTTTTGTTTATTTATTACAACAAAAATGTAAGCATACTATTTATTTAATTTTATTGTAGAAACTGAAATATAATGAAAAATAACAATGATTTAGGGCACCAGTACTATGTAATATTTAATTGAAGAAATATTTTAGTTGGAAAATATCAAGCCCGTTTGTTTTTCAGTCAATATAACTTGGAAGTTCACGAGATTACGACTACGCCTACGGGGCTCAAAAGTCGAATTCGTCAGTTATGTTTTGGAAATCAATTATTAACACTAAATCTAATTCGATGACATGAAAATAATTTTCCAGTTAAACCACTTATTTACAGATTTATATTTTAAAGTTGTCAATAAATAATGAAAAATTATATTTTTCAATTCTTATAAAAATATTCCTACTAATTGTTATTTTTACAAGTTTTTAGTTTTTTTAAGGCAGACTCAGTTTCATAATCCCCTCTAACGAGCTGTCACTGGAAATAATAAGTTAATTTATTTTTAACTGACTGAAACAATTATTTTGTGGTGATAATATTACATATTGTGAGGAATAAACCAGATAGGTGAATAAATTTAAAAACAAATGTTTTATTTACCTATATAAAAAAACATAATTGTTCAAATAATAGATAACGGATAAAAACTAAAATTTCCTTAAACCATTTATATTATTTAATAAAAATACAATAAAATTGTTATATCTGTTTTCGACCTTAACGTAGTAAAAAAATTCTCAAGTTTCGTTGTTTTTTTAAGATCTTTCGTTTTTTCTTCTCGCTCTTCTTACAATTGTTTATATTTTGCACCACTTTATCGACATCTTTCATAACTCATTTTATAGGTAGTGGTATTAACACCGAAATTAAATAGTTGATAAATGCTAATATAAACAACAATAAAATACTCGTTGATTATGCTATTATGGCAATCAAGATGAATAAATAAAATATCAATATTTTATCTCGTTGGCCACGGCAATCAACGTGTTAAATGATAAGTCATAAAAGACACACATTTTCCTATTTTTTTTTCAATTGTGGAAAATTTGTCGCCCCAATCACTTGCTTGTTTTGTTAGAAGGTAAACCTGACGCTGCAATTTACACTCGAAAATAATACGAACAAAAATATAAATGCGTCGGTTCGAGCACAAT
This sequence comes from Sipha flava, assembly GCF_003268045.1. Taxonomy (NCBI): domain Eukaryota; kingdom Metazoa; phylum Arthropoda; class Insecta; order Hemiptera; family Aphididae; genus Sipha; species Sipha flava. The sequence goes on along the minus strand of NW_020271753.1, from coordinate 1,086,344 downwards.
ATGGTAGTCTTACTTATCATATTCTGAACGCTTATTCATCTAATAAAACTCTGCGGCGAGTGATATAATTACTATTTGTTATAAACATTTTTTAATGATTAATAATTCTTCTTAAAAATTTTAATACATTAGAAAATTTTCGTTTTCACCGTTAAGAAATTGCCGCCGGGAGAAATTTCCCCATTGCCCCCCCCCCCCTTAATTTGGTACTATGCATATAATTATTATAAACAAGACGAATCGAGCATTTTTTTCTGAATTCTATAGTAAAGTTGTTAACTCCCAGTACTTTTCACCTTTTTCATTTATCACGTAAATAGAATATCATTAAAACATAAACCAACACAATGGGATTCTAAGGAGATCTCTTGATGATTTAACACTTTCTCCATCGCAAAACTGACAACAATTAATATAATAATAATATACTCGTAAAACTATGTACAAATGTTTTGAACTAATTTCATTAATTTTACGCTAAATAATAATTACTATAGAATAATATAATCTTACCTTAGTCTTATTTTAATTTCACCTTAATTTTTTTTAATATTTTCTTATGTGTTAATTTAATTTAAAATGCTAAACATGATGATCTATAGCTTATTTTTACTGTATATATTAATATTATCGATTGTCTTATGAGTACACACGAGTATGACTGCACCGAATTTCAATTGTCATTATGTAATGTACTTCACATGTCTCAAGAAAAATATTGCAACCCATTATAACTTGTGATAATGTACGTGGTTAAATATAGTTATTGCGTACCGCTGAGTCGCATATCTAACGCACTTATACATGCATGTTTACAATTGAAATAACAAAGTTTTATACAAATACATGTAATTATGTATCAGTACGACTCGGAGTAGTTGGCGAACAAATACGAATACAAGGTTCGTTTTTTCTTTAGTTCATGTACTACGCGTTTACTATTTTCTCGCGACAGAACTTTCAACTCGAATCTCGTTTGATCTTGTTGTCGGCCGACATCTGTACGCAGTCGCGCCGCGATCGACCTGTACAGTCGCGTGCGTATAAAACAACATGTGTGGGCACTCGTTGTATGCAATGAAATAAAATAACAATACATACAGAACACGATTGATATTGATAAATATAATAGTAATAATAATAATAATATCATTAATTTTATAATAATCGATGGTATCGAGTGATAGTGGTGTGCAGTCGAGTTGTTTACAGATCATCCGGCTGCGGTGGTTCCGGCTTCTTGTGGTGGTTTTGCAACCGCTCGTCGCCATAAAAGTGCCGGTGCAGCATGTCAGCAAGGGACGTGTGTCCGGCCGCCCTGGCAACGTCTATCGGGGTGGCTCCCATAAGATCAATCGGCGGCGTAATCTCGGCGAGTCCAAGCGTGCTAACGGTCGTTTGCAGCGATAGCAAGTATTCGGCCACGTCCAATTGGTTGGTAAGCGCAGCCTATATGATGATGATGATGATAATAATAATAATAATAATAATGTATTGTAATAAATTGCATTTGAGACGCAATAACTGAAACCTGACGGGAAACGGATAAGTCCTAATGTGTGGACGATTTAAAATACGTCATTCGAAGGAACCTACGATTAGTTTCGATTTATTTTCATCTTTACCATCGTTCAAAGGTCTTGTACCTACGTGAATTATTTTTCCATGTGATTACCATTACGTTTTACACCAGAAAAAGAATTTCGTAGGCATTCCAACAGAAAATGTGACTTTCCACACGAAGCATAACAGATAAACGTTTACATATGTTAGTTTCTACATGAAAAAGAATATACCGGTACGTAAGTTCCTACACAAACCAAAATATATGTTTCATAGTTGAAATATCAGAAAACAATAATATAAACGAACATTACTATTATTTAGTGAAAAATTACATGAAGGAAAATAATACTTCCACCAGTATTTGGACTAGTGTTATTTCTAGTACAAGTATTAAGAACATTTTCTCTCCAAATTCAACTCAAATTGTCATTTTCAACCTAATATATTTGAAATAATAGAATTTTTAAAAATATTTCAAACAAATACATACATTAAAATAAGTACATCGTATATCAATAGACCTCAAAAAATAAATTAAATAAACAAAATTTTATAAAAAAATATTAGAATACAACTTAAAACAAATAAATCCTAAGTTTAAATAAAGTGGAAAGGAAACTTGTATTCTTTATAATTTTTATTCGTGTAGAAACGTAGACGTAATCAAACGTGATTTTTGAAATTTTTTTAGAATTAACAAAGTTAGTGAAAAGAAAAATAATGTTTTTTACGTTGGTACGCGATTCGTGTAGTCATTAAACTTTGTCGAGACGCAATTCACGTGCAGCGAAAACAGTCACAATCGGTAGGTAGTTATAATGATATATAAATAAAAAAAGAAAAATAAATAAATTCACTACGTACTGCGTGCAATGGTGTTCTGCCATACATGTCCTTGGCTGTAGTCGGATCAGCCCCAGCAGATGCATACGATTTAAGACGAAGCACGTTTCCTTTAGCTGCGGAACTATTCCAGAAACAAAATAATTAATTGATTACTTGCTAATAATTGCAATTAGATAAATAATAACTTCTATCGGTCATGAAATCGTCAGAGCATTATTAATTTGATACATATTGGTCCATACGATTGTGAATAATTAATTCACCAGACTAATAAAGATAACTAATATTCGGACAATCGGTACCAAAATTATGTTATAAACAGCTACAGTTTGGTTATAAAAATTTAATAAATTCGTACTTTTAAGTTGATCCGGATCAATAATATAATAATTTTCCAATTACATTTTCCGTTGAAAAATTAATAAGCATTATTTCCGTAATATGATTGTTATACTACAGTAGTTTTTATTTAAAAATTTAGTCTTAACTACGGGTTCGTGGTATAAATTTATTAAATTCTAGATCAGTTCAGCCTTGGCTTAAATAAATCGTCATGGAAATCATTATACTCACTTGCACAATTGCTGAGCTACGTGTTTAGCGGGTGAGTTTAGATGGGCACCACACCTTCGCAACAATGCCACCACGTCCTTTCGATCATTTTCTACAGCCTCAATCAGCGGCGTTCTGTCAAAGCTAGAAAATTGCACGTGTAAAATATAGAAGAATACTTACATCATACATATATACATAAAAACATTATAAAGACATGTCTAGGGGACTCGGGAAGCTCTAAATTTACTTTTTTATTTTCTAAAAGCTCACAAAAACGTTTTATATGTTTACCCACCACATTTTTTTTCAGCGTATAAAACAAATTTATCTATAAGAACATATAAGTAAACATATGTTTCCGATATATTACCATCAATCCTTCATTATTTTAATGGTTTATGAAAAATATCGATAATATTAATAATTTTGCTGAAATAGTGTTGTAAAAAAAGTTTTTTTATTAATAGTCGTACGGTATTTTCTTCAAAATTATTATTATTTTTTTTTTACTCATAAACAATTTAGTTTTAGAACTCTAGCCCCAGCCTCTAGTTTTGTCAATGGGTATGTACTATTTAATATAGTGTGGCAAGTGACAGTAGGTAGTGCATTCGAATAGTATCTAGAATTATTGTTTATTTTTATATATTTACCGGTCTTTAATGTGTACGCTGGCGCCGTTCAACAATAGATATCGGACAATACGAACATCGCCCAGAGCACACGCGAGGTGTAGAGCTGTGCGGCCGTCGGCGTTTTGTGCGGAAAAATCAGCACCCTTAAAACATAACAGGCTATATGAATACATGTTGTGTAATGTTATATTATTGTAGTGACGCGTTATATTCATTGTTTAATAAATATATGTATAGATATATATAATTTCGCAATAAAACATAAAAGAATGATGTAATAAATGACATTTGTTTTATACTAGTACAAGAAGCGGGGTTTCTCAACCAGTGGTCCGTGTACCCGTAGATGGGAATTCAAGGTACCATTAAACGGTCTGAGTAATTTATTAAAAGAAAATAATATATTTTTTCAAATTACTATTTAGTCACAATCTGTAATTTATAATTGTTACATAAAGATAGTTACATTCTTTCAAATTGCCGTAAAAATATTGAACAACTAAAACCAATGGTTTTTTTCTTTTTTTTTTTTTTCATTTATGATGATATACTAAATATTTTAAAAAGATTTATGACTCAGAAAAAGTTAAAAATCACTGACACATTGATCATGGACAAAAATAAACATTTTTATCAATACTGAAAACTGTGAAATATATGATATAACGAGAAAAAATATATAAATTAATAAGGAACTTTTAGTTCATATTTTAACCAAATAACTTTTTTATTGGTATAAGTAGTAAAATAACCATTTAAAAAAAATCTATACAAGTAATTTTGACTGTACGTGACAATATAGTATATTATATATATTACGATGAATATAACTAAAGCAGTCATGGAAATCGATTCATTAAGTATAGTTTATACATACGAAGCCTTTGAGCTCATCCAGTTTATTCAAGTCCGACCGAACAACGGCATTGCCCAACATAGCAGGGAAGAGTATACCCCCGAGAGCTGTTAACTCTTGTGAACCGTTGACATGCAGTAAAGTACGGGCTACGGCGTCTACCAGATCCCATTCGTCCGCAGCACGGTTCTTCCGAGGTGGCTTTGGTGGTCCACTGCTCATTTCGCCCCTCAAGTTTGCACCAAGCATCTATACATATGACACACACACGTTTATGGTATAATTCAACAAACGAATTATTGTATAATACATATAGACAGTGCTGTTTGCGCATATTCTTACCATCCTCTTGGTGCTGAGGTCCCAGTCGTCCTTGGACAATACGTATGAGAGCTTAGCTAGGGCCGCCTCGGGTGTGATATCGTTGCCCGAAATGACACCGACTTGGCTTAGCACCTGTTTGTGTATACGCACAAAAATTATTTTATAACTGTAATAAACATATCGGCATAATAATATATAATGTGGTAATCAGAGCCATCGACGGAGTTTTTCTAGTATTAAATACACCTAGTCGAAAGTTATGTTGAAATTTTATAGCGAAAATACATCGTAATATTTAATCAATAATATAGACGTGTTCGTAAAAAAATCTAGATTAACTTCGATATAGAAATATGAAACGGAAACACAAGTCCGTTCGATCATTCGGAAACCCTGTTTTCCATTGGTAAAGTTATGATATCATATAATATATTATATGGGCGTGCACTTACGTGACCCGTCTGGTACACGGCCGTCACCGAACCCTTGAAGCACTGGCTGCAGTTGAAAACGATGACTCCTCGGTCCGTGGCCGCCTTCAGCTCGGCCATGATGTCAGACCGGTTGCCCGGTAAGTTGCCGGCCCCGTAAGTCTGGAGCACCACTCCACGTATGGGCGGTTGCAAGAATGTCCGAACCTATAACCACATACATACGCATGAACAATGGGATCCCCGCGAATTACATAATATTTATCAATCGTTGGAACGAAATAAAATTAATACTGTACCGTGTCGGCGGTTATGTTCGGGAAAATGCGCAGCAAGCTGACGTTCTCGTCGAGTTGCAAGTGAACCGTGAACTTTTCAATCGACCTCGGACGGAAGATTTGTCTGAACGATACTGTATGCAATGACAACGCAGTAGACACAAGGATTGCAGGTGACGATGACATGAAACACCGGATATAGGATTACAATTATTTACGCGCTTTAAATGTAAGTCAAAAGACGTAAAATTATTTAAATGGTGATGGTGTCAATTGGGTAGTTAACGGCTACCAGTGACAATGTCATTCATAAAATAATTTTATTTATATTTTATAATGAAAAAAAGAAAGAAAAAAAAGAATTAATATTAAAGAAAAATGTCTAGCGAACATGCGACGTTTTAGAAATGTGTGCAGGCAATGTTATTATTTATAATTTATAGGATATTTTTAACACGTAACATTGAACACATCAGATGAAATAGTTTTAAACACTTTTTGTTCTAAATCATGATTTAGTTATAACCACGTATTTGTGTGTTATTCATGAGGCAAGAGGAAACAAAAGCAGTAAGAGTGATTATTCAAATTAACGTTGAAGGGAAAATAGGAAGAGCAAGACCAAGATAGAGATGGTTTGATACGATTGATACGAAAGCTAATGTTGGTGTGTGCGTAGGGAATGTAGAAAACCGAGACGAAGGAGGCTTAGGACAAAAGTGACCGACGACCACAAATAGTTTGGAGAGAGGCGAGGGAGAAGAAAAGAAGAAGAGTTACGACCGCGCGTTGCTACTTCGGTTGCTATATATTTCTCAGGTACATTAATCGTGTACGTACCGTTGATGTCGATACCGACGACTGCTAGTGGTGGCATGTTAGGCGAGTCGAATGCCGCGAAGCTCTCGCAGTCGACTTTGACGGTACGGTTGCCGCGCAACAGCTTGTTATGGAACAGAATCGTCACCTCGGGGATGCAGTAGTTGCCGGCCATCAGCAGACTGGTGACGAAATTGTCACTGCCGTCGCTTCGCAAATCGAACACGGGCAACTGGAAGAATGCGGCGATTATCACGATGAACATCACACGTCCGCCGCCGTATCGTGCGCGTTCGGTCAAAGGCGAACGCGGAGTGGTTGACGGGACGAACATGTTACCAACAGTACTACTAATAGATAGATACCAACAGGTAACCAACAGGTACCAGTACGTGTTTCATACCTGTGCTCCCGTGATGATGACCGTCTTGCCAAGGTTCTCGAACATGAACGATAAGGCGGACGCGGTGTATGCCAACGTGTCAGTCCCGTGCAGCACGACGAAGCCATCGTACAGTTCGTATGCTTGCTGTAAAACGACAAAGCAACTGCAGTAAAGATGGGTCGGTTCGTGCGTATCTCGCGGACCGGTATGACACGTGTGATCGTGTCAAACGTAAGTCATCGTGGAACATATTTTACGTTTACCGGTCCACATATGGAAAACAAACAAAGCGTTCGATTTGGTTTGTAAACGCCAAGCGTATAAGAAAAACGACTCGATGCGTTCCTTAAGTCACTGTTGAACGGTTTGTGTAATAAAATGCGTGAACGTCGAATGCAATCCGAGGAAATAAAAAGTAAAATTAGTAAATAGTAAAAAATACTCGTAAAATCCGCAACGGTAGAATAAAACTCGAACATTGGAACTCAAACCAAAAAACGGGGATCTGCGCAATTTGCACACCAATACGATTACGGCTAAATACCTACGTTGGAATCGAGGTCATATTTAACATTAGGCAAGATAAGAAACTGCCTATGATCTCTGTTATTAGGATTTTTATGAACCTTTTTTGTTTTTAGAATAAGACTTTTATCGTATAAAATGATTATAAGCAAAATATAACATTAAAAAGCAAAAAAATCATCGGGAAATGACACATTTTTTTGGGGCGGCCTCAAAATGCCTAAATCAGGTCTCCTGATTGGAATCATTATAATATTGTAACACGTACCCAAATGTCCTCTGCTATGCTTCGCCAGTCACGCATACACATGTTGCTCGAGTCCAACAGCTCCGGGTACTGGTACACCGAATAGACGATTCGCCGGAATCCCTTGACATAGCTGTAACAAGATGCACGAAAAATCGTTACAATCAGCACTCGATGATGTTAAAACTCATGGACAACACACTGCTCGTGTAATACTAACGGCAACACTAGCGGGCTGCAGTTCATGGATTGCCCGTACTTATTCTGGGCGTACACAGCGTCGTAGAGCCGGGGATCGCGACGCATTTTGTGCTCCATCAAGAAGTCCGTTACGTTGCCGTTGCTGGACGTGGGCACAAGCACTGCATTAGGAAAAAAAAATAAATAAAAAATAAAAATCGATTGGTAATAATATAAGAGCCCCCCCTGGAAAATCCAAAAAAACATACAGATGTCATTTTATAAAAATGCACTACGACGTTCTGAACGACGTTGAATTCGGAAGCTGATGATGTACTTAACCATAAAGGGACAATATGATAATAGTCGCGTTTTATAAACACATACTTCGTATGAAAACAATTTTTATATTTTCTACTGTTGGAGTAAAAACAATTATTCGGTAAGCAGGTAAAAGGAACAATACCGGTTGTCTTTGAGTTCATCCGTGGGATTTTATAAATCCGGACCGATTCGGTGAAGACCTGGTTCGTATGCATATACGGAAATTAAACGGCATTCATAAAACTGCACGTAGGTGGAAATGAAAACACGTAAGTATTATTAATTTTTTTTTTTTGTTTCACACATTTTAAATAACTATTTAGAATATATTGATTAAAAATATACAAGTTTATTTCGCCAAATGTTATATCGAGTTGATGTTTAATGTAATGTTTTTCAAAACGTAGATACATTCGGAATTAACATTTATACACGTTTTGATAGGTATAAATGAATCTAGTCTTATTAGTTCAAATTACTCGGAACAAGTAGCGTTATATGGTTTTGGAATATCGATTATGTCGACAGCGTGATGAGTTCGATATTTAATCGACGACTGTAACTCATATTTAACAAGTCTATAACATTAGCGAGACCTTTATTGACGGAAAAAATTTTAAACTTAGAGAATAAAACGTACATAAGCGTTTTTTTGACGAAATCTTTTAAGATGTTCACAAGACAAAATGTGTAAGGTTTATGGTGTACGTCAATACGTTTCACTGCATACAATGTCACAGTATAATGATAATCTTTATAATTAAATATAATTAATTATAAACTTTATAATTGGGTAATATAGGTCCAGATTTTAAAAAAAATACTTCGTGTCTGAATGTCATGAATTAACATTTTAATTTATCCAATTTTATTCTACGTAGGTACTTACAATTGCATTTTTTTTTTTTTTTTGCTCATGAAGTCCGACCTGGGTCATGAAAATATACAGTCGCCGATATGAACTGCGAATCGAGATGAAAGGTTGAAGACCACTGGTCACCTAGTAATCGATGCGTACTTCAGTCAGATAGATAAACAATAAATATTTAATTGTATCTATTATTTATATTTTATTTTATTGAATAATTATCGCTACGACTATTGTTATGAATCGGTCATTGAGTGTCTTATAATACCAATTAAAAAGAATATTGTGATGACAATAAATATATATACTTATGTATATCTAATAAGATTTTTTTCCACTCAACCATGTTGACAAATATTTGTTTTCTTATACCAGTATACGAGAAAAAACCATGATTTTTTATCAACTCTGATTATCCATGTAATTATAAAACTCAGTTAATACGAAAAAAACGTTTAAATAATTTTATTGTTGGAAACCAGTCTTCATCGAACTGAATGCAAATTATTTATTAAACGTATCCGCTATCTATCTCAACAATAGGATGGCGTATTTGTGTACTATAAAATATCAACGATTAATGTTAAACTATAACGTATTGTGTTTAGCATAAATGTATACAGTGGCGGACCAAGGGTAGTGCTTGGGGATGCTAAGCACCCTCTAAATTGATTTTAACAACCCTTCAATTAATTTCTTCAGAAATAGATAAGAATTAATTAATAGATACATTTTCTAAAAAAAAAAAAAAAATAGAAAAATCAATTTGTAAAATAAATGCATTATGAACGTAATCAAGAAAATATCAAATGACAAAAAAACTATAACGTAATATGTACTTTAAGAAAGTATTTTTGAATATTTATTTATTTGCTTCGATAATGTTTTAAAGGAGCTAAGGACCCCCTAGTTTTTTAATCTGGATCAGCCACTGAACGTATATTGTAACGACATAATAGTCCGCGAGGGTCGCCGATTCGTAGTGTACAGCGTGTCGCTGTAACAGATGTATGTACGCACGGGGTGCCTACGGGCTACGTTGTCGCGGTGAAAAAGGCAACTTTCGTTCCAAACGACGTTGCAATTACTGTTGATTTCGCCGTCGAAAACGGATGCGCTTGAACACTCACCGCGGTCAATGAATGGTTATAATTAGCGGGACAGTAACGCGTTTCGCAACACAACAGTTGAGTAATAATCGCACAACGAAAGCATACACGCGCATGTTGGACAAACGAGTAACGATTACGATTCGAACGCGAACCCGAGCACGTGTTCGCACCGTGCGTATCGGCTGCGTTACGGTCTCGTTGGTACGTGTTCAAGGCCCTATGACGGCGGAAGACGATAAAGGAAATACTGTTAGCAGGCACCCGGCGATGGACATCAGTGACGGATTAAACATTTGTGGGCCCCAAGGCAATTAAAATGTTGGGCCCTACAAATATATTTTTTACATACATCTTTAACATTACTATCCAATAATCTAAATAAACAGTTTTAATAATATCCAACTATTATTATTAAATAAAATAAAATATAGTTATCCGTTTTCACAGGGCCCCTTAAATGAGTGAAGCCCTAAGGCCTAATCCGGCACTGATGGATAGCGTACGAAACTTTTGTGCTTTTCGTGCGCACACGAGAGAACCGCGTTACAACGAACGAACATGGCGGACAGTTTCCCGTGCACAACGGTCGTGCAACCGAATTGTTATGGTTGCCGAGAAATATTAAAAAAAAAATAATAATAATAATAATAATTATAAACGACAACGACGACGATGGTGCGAACGCATGAGGTACGCGTGAGTTCACGATCTGCACACGCGATTGTCCGCCCACAATTGTCTACGCGATTACTATCTACGCACATCTAATCTACTCGTTGGTTACTGATTACCGGTGATCGTCGAATGCGAAGCGTGCGGGATCAATCGAGTCGTGCTGAACGTACAGAAATCGGTAATTTTCGTTACTCGTAAGTAATTGAAACGCGATCAAGATTACGTAGCGTTCCGTTTCCAATATGTAATATGCATCACGTTGTGTTGTAACGTAATAAAAACCCAATCATTCCATCGCTCCGGACTGCTAAGCGCTAATCGATCTCCTCGGTCCTCTGCGAACTACGGGGTTTACCAATTCGTTTTTATACGAAAATTACGCGTACATCACGTTTCCCGAGAATATAGTGAATATAAATCTTATCATTTCCGAAATAACTCCATTTCGTTGTCCACATATTTTTTCCATTAAACCGTCTGAAATCGATTAAATCTCTTTTGCCCAATTTCCCTATAGTGCAGAGGTGGCCAAACTTTTTTCGGCCACGATCTACTGAAAATATACTTCACCTTTGAAGATCGACTTTCTTAGAAATTTCTTTTATAAACCTGAATAAAAGATAAAAACTTTACAGGTAAGATTTATCGACAATTTGTTCATGACCACCACGATTATTTTTGTGCACGTGGCCTAAAAATAAATTCTAACATGATCGACTCTGAAATCGTCCGCGATCCACCGTTTGGCCGCCCCTGCTATAGTGTATGGTTCCATCTGAGTACAATATCATAATGACAATAGTAAAACAGGTTTGACCGTTAAAACGAAATGAAACCGGTTATTGAATGCCGGAATTTCGGATCGTCTGGTGATAACCAGTGGCGCCGAAGTCCATACATGAAGGTCATCATAAATATAAATTTTTATTTTGGAGATGTATACTCCGTGGCCGGGACACTAAAATAAAATTGAAGCCTATGGAAGAATATTCCTTGAGAAAATGTTGAATATTGGGTTAAGAAAACAACTTATAACTGATACTCTTCTAATATCTGATAAGTAAACTGAATACTTAGAGAATAAATTGTTTACATTTAGTAGAACATTTCTAAATTTTCTGTTGATGGGTGATTAGGTGTCTCGCCATACATATAAGTATAGGTTTCAGCGCCACAGGTGATAACTTATAACACCGTATCTAAGTAATAACCCAACCCCTGAACGATCGATATAAATACTATATACTTACTATCTTCATCATTTCGCATCATACCAATGGTACCCCCAGTATAAATGACCAGCACTTTCGATTCGTTTTGGTCGTCATCCTCACGTGCGGTCATCGAGTCGCAGCGTGTCCGGAACGACTGTGGAGACGTCGACTCTAGGTACTGAAACGATTGCGTCGGTTGCTGGTTCGATGACTCGTTCTTGTGGATTTTAATTGAAGGAGACGTGTTCAAGGGCTTCATTTTTACCGCATTATCATTGTGACCGTTGCTAATACCGTATTTGGAGGAGAAACCGTTTCTGTTGGCATTCTCCGATACAGCGTTCTCGCCGTTTACATGCGGTAATTTTTGCGACGGTTGATTCATTATATCCACGAAATATCAGCAAACTTGTGTCAGTATTAGTAGTAATAGTGGTATTAGTAGTAATATTAATAGTAGTAGTAGTTATTGTTGTTGTAGTAATAGTAAAAGTAGTATTAGTAAAATTAGCAGATTGAGGACAATAGTGCTCGTCACTCCAACACAGCGATTCTCAAGTGCACCTAAATATGAAATTAACATTTTTAAAGTAATTTCCTACGATAAAAGCAAAATAAAAATGTAAACAATTTTTGATTCATCGTCGTATGATTTTTATTAGCTAGCTTCCAGGTGTACCAAGCTCAATCCTTACAACCCATTTAAATTCAATGAGTCATAAGTACATGTGTGCATAATTTATAATGGTATGATAGGTACCGTACAGGATAACATATTTAAAACCAATTTATAAGATATGGTAAATCCATTACTGTTTTCCCTTATCGTCTCTCATACTTCCCACATTCAGTCAATTGCATTCACACAAAAGATTAGTTTACTTTATAATAGCGGGTGTGGTCACAACTAAAATGGACAATCCATGTTTTATCAAAGACAGATATACTCATATACCCAAATATATATTGTATAACAAAGAACGTTGACATCGTGTAGTTCGAAATAAAGCAATTTAAACAAGTTCTGTGTAGTAAAACGCCCAGGTACCTCTCTGTCTTTCTATATATATATATATACATATACACATAAGTTTGCTTATCCGGTCAAACAACATGGTTTTAATAATAAAATAATTGTATGATTTTTTATTATGCGTTCATGTATTAACGTTTCTAACATTTGCAGTATAAAATAAATAGTTATAAACTATGAAAACAATAGAACGCAGTTAAATTATTATTATTATTAAATGGCAATGCCAGGCCAGACTGCACGTAGGTGTACCAGATTCGAAAGAAACTTTATACACACAAAATAAAAACCACGCATCACAATTTAATGAACCACTAAATTAACAAACGTTGATTGTAACCGCGTAATTAAATATATAAGCACGTTTAAGACTTAGCTATTGAGAAATTGGATTAAGTACGTGGCGTTTGATTTTCGTCAAGAAATGAGAAAAAGTTCAAAAATGAGATGCTGCTGTTACGAACACATAAATAAAGGCTACGTTAGTTTTCGGTCAAAACGGTCTTAATATTACTAAACAGTTGTTGAGTAAACGGTATTACGATAAGGAACGAATAAAATGAGATAAATTTGGGGGTCGAATCTTTTTTCGAATCATTATATAATATTATAATGAAACAGTGTATGCATATTATTTGCGTAGTGCCATCATGTCGTTGACAAGCTGAACTACAAACGAAAAACACAAGTTCACGGATCTATTAGCTTCCGTGCGGATCACTCTAGTACAGCTATTACGAAAAAATTTGGCACACCAGCGACTTTTTAACAACAAAAAACCGTCGGATTTAATATTATTTTTTTTTTATCTGTTTTTTTTCCTCGAACCATTCGTAGAATTTTGAGATAATCCACGCACCTATAGTGCTGCACAACGATTTTTCGGCCGTCGCTTGTGCGCCATTTTCGTGGAAAGTCCGCGGTCGGTTTCCCAGATCATTGTTTCGTCCCCCTGCCCGGAAATCGAGAAAACGCGTTGCGATACGGTTGTTTTCAGTCGGTCTGCTGCGAACCGCGATTGTTCGCCGTGAACGTTTACTTACCGTTTTGGGATTGAAATCAGTCCGAGAACACCGACGGGCGCGAGCACACACACGAACTGCACGACGACCGCGCCGCAACTGCACGCAGACGGCGGATAACAAAGTTGTTGGACGGTACGAGCTAGAGCTGATGTGTTGATGCACGCGTCCCCGTGCGAACACTGAACTGCTGTCGCGTCTCCCGCGTACGAATATAGTACTGTTATTATTATTATTATTGTTGTTGTGGTTGTTTCCGCTACGGTATTATCTTATGGCTCCGTGTTTCAAGAATTTCGATTTCAACACAAACATTAACGATCTTTAATTACACGATTCACTGTGAGCTGAAACCGTACGAGATAACGTGTTTTCAATATTATAATACATTTTGCACCAACCTTCGCTCTCAGATTTTAACGCGATTATTCTAATCAATGTTTTCAAATTATATGTTAAGAAAAAAAAAAGAAAAAATACAATAGCAGTACGACCGGGACTGGATCCAGGGCAGGCTCGGACTGGGAGGGTACCGGCCTACTATTATACGTAAACAGGCGGTCTACAATGTATTGTTTTGGAAATTTTTCAATGTGTTTGTCTCACAAAATTGATGTTTGGTAGGATTCAAAGAGGTTAGAGGGGGGCACTTCCTTATAACCTTTATGTTCAACAATCATGATTAGTTATGTGATTTGATCCATAATCCATGTCCCGTGATACTATAGAAAATAAATTTACTTTGTTCTATAAAGAATACGCTTTAAAATAATACACAAAAAGTTAGTGGAGTTTAATAAAAATACAATATTATTTGGTCACGTGGCTTGGTTATTAATTTATTTATTCTGTCATCTGTGATAACATTAATTATTATAACACATGAGTATAAATATATACAATATATATAAAATATGATATGCATTGAGCCAGTGGCGTATTTATAGGGAGGACCCAGCCCCAGCCTCTTCCCCCCGAAATGAAAAACTCCATTGTTAAAGATTATTATTTTTAACATGGATATGTCTTAATGCTGACAAATTAATGGTTAATTAATGGTTTCCGAAAATTTGTCGCGACACTGAGAATGTTGCTTATGCGATAATTTAAAATTTTATATTTATAAAATATGTTTATTCCTTTAAGAAAATATGAGGTGAATTTTGAGTGACTATAATAGAAAAATTGTTTCTTACAATCTAGTTTTTATACTTTTAAAAAATTATAATTCATTAAAAAAATTGAGTTTCTTATGTCTCTGATGGTGTAAATACGTTCAAGAAATAATTTTTATCGTAATAGTGTGCTTCTTCCTTTACTTCCTTCTAAAAATCCAATGGCGTAGCTATCATTGAGCAAAGCAGGGCAGTGCCCTGAGGCCCCTATCGTTCAGGAGCCATCAGAGCTCTTAGTAAATTTTAAAAATACATCCGTAAAATAATTGAAATAAAATTGAAAAAAAGGTTAGATATTTTTAATATGATAATTGAATATTAGAAATTTAATATGAATATTGTATACCTTGAACACACAATATACAATGATCGGTGTTCGACTACGGAGTAATCGTTATCTTATCGCACAACGGCCACCAAGACTTGTAAATATTAAAGACGATTGGGACGTACATAAGAATTGCCGCGTAAATAACAATCCTAAAAAAGCATGTTGTCAATTTTATTGTACCTATTACCATTGATTATAAATACTAGTATATATAATCAATGCTATTACCTATAATGTATTGTCGAATGAAATATTATTAAACATATTATTATATAATTATGTTCACGTAGCATAATATTCACTATTCATTCATCAGCGTAACGTTATCGTGTTCGTAGTAATATTCAGGGCCGTTCTGAGAGGGGGGCAACGGGACCATTTTGTCTCAGACCCCATTGTTGGGATATTTTCTAGGGGCCCTCATAAAGTCTTGATGTATGGTAATTAATAATAAAGCCTCGAATACACTAAATAATTTTACATACTGCGTGTCAACAATTACAGTCGCGTTCGTGCGAGCATGTAGCGACTTGTTCGATTACATTGAGCGGTTAAATTATAAATAATATGAATAATAATGTAATAATAATGGTCGAAGAGCCTCAAAATTAATTTGCCCCTGGCCCCGAAAAATTTTGGGACGGCTCTGGTAATATTTACCAGTTGCGCAGGGATATAATAACCAAATTTGGAGTGATGGAATGTGATAGGTATAACAGAAGTTTTCATGGCAATTTTACTATTTTATACTATTCTTGTAACTTCACCAGGAGCTGAAAGATCCTTCAATAAACTAAAAATAATCAAAAATTATCTTAGAAATAGTACCGGACAAGATCGACTCAAATATTTATCATTGATTGCACTTGAAAACAAGGCAGCTTCAACATTGGATTTAAGTGAAGTAATAGATCACTTTGCTAATATTAAAGCTCGTAAAAGATTATAAACTTCATTTAATGGACTTTATTTTATTTGATTAGATAGAATTAATAAATTAATAATTATAAAATGTTTATATTTAAAATTTGTTTTAGTAATTAAATGGATTTCCTTTTTATTTTGAGTATCAATTATTTATCTGTTTATTATTTTCATTAATGGTGCTAGAGAGGTATTTATATTTTAAACAACAATATAACGTATAATGTGGTTCTTCCTTTAAATTTAATTAAGAGGCTTAATTTATTTAGTGCCCCGGGGCCCTTTCCCATCTTATGCCATCTTATGCTCACTGCAAAATTCAGTTACATAATCGGCCCCCTCCAAAATGAAAACCTATATACGCATTGCATTAAGCGCGGTAAATACTAGATTTACTACCAAAAATCTGATTCAGACTAGATTTCAGAATAATATGATTAATATATATATAGGATTTTCTATAATCGTGCCTTGGGATCATTTAAAAAATATAATTAGATACCAAGGTGCTATAAACAGATAATCTGTTCACTATTCTGTAATCTCAGAAAAAATATTTTTCACGGCCGTGGCCTACTGTACTGTAGAACAATAGCACAGTGGGCCATCCCGCTTCTGATCAAGGGGCTATAGCACCGGGCTAAAAGTTGAAAGGGACCACAATGTGCTGTACATTTTTTTTCGTATAAAATGGCATCAAATAAATATGTTTAAAAAATAAAATGTTAATATAATTTTCAACAATATACAAATAAACTAATCTTATTTTAATTAATATTTAATTCAAAAAACTAAATCTGAAAAATAAATTAAATTATTTTTTGTAAAAGAGCCTCACTCAAAGTAATAGCCCCCCTTATATTTTGACCATAATCCGGCCCTGAGTACAACACGATCAAGATCCAATAACTCGGGCTTGTGTAATGTCGATTTTCCTCCAATTTGTTTCGTCAAAGAGACTAGAAGTTTAGACTAAATTCTATGCACCGCATAGGTACGTGCCGTAATTATGCTATATCAATAGATTATTATTTTTTTGTAAATTCACAGATGTTAGTAAAAGTCACTTAAATTAATTAACGGGCGTGTTACGTGATAACTGAAATAATGCAATTGATTACAATAGTAAAAAACTGATAATTTAAGTATTGAATTGTACCTTGCCTTGCGCATTATTAATTTTATAATTAATATAACAAAAATACATATAGATAACCCAATAACAATGATACAATAGTAGATCAATCTATATTAATAAAATGTTCACTAAATATTGAGAGTATTAATCATTATAATTGTAGTTCAAATAATAATAATAACAATCATATTATAATGGTAGTACGTTCGTATTGGTTATTATAAATATTTTAATACCTGTAGTGCTTATTTATTCCTAATAAATTAAACGGTTTATTGAACAATGCATTTTTTAAACAAAGGTGAAGACTTTCATGAGTTACAATAAAACTAATTACAATATTTTAATGTATTCATTACTACACGGAAAAATCTCCATTTACATAAATGTATTAAATTATAACATTAATTTGTAAGAAGGCATGATATAAATATAATGTATAATATATTTCTATAAGAAAATATTGCTTGTTGAATATATTTACAATATTTGAAATATAATGGGTACACTGCAGTATACATCTATACATATTTGTATTTAATTCATAAATGCTAATAAATTCATAATAATTTTAAATTGTACATTTATACGACGATAAAAACTAAAGCCTAGTTTCCGATTTAAAATAAATAAAATTAATACTAATAAACTAATAAATTAATGCCAGAAGGTTAGGAGGTAAAAAGAAGTATAATATGCTAGTGAGTACATTAGCACGCAGTTGAATTAACGATTTATCAATATTTAATATGAGTATAAGGTGTATATTAGCTAGGATAAGGATTCAACAAAATCTAAGACTTTTTTTTACAAATGTTTTGAAATTTTTTAGATTTAAGCTAAAAGTGATCCCGAATGTAAATTGATGGATTATTTTCGAATAAAGTAATAATAAATTATTATGCTAAATAAAATCATAAATTACTCATTTATATACTCCACATTTTAATTAATTATCAATCCATAGAAATCACTGATGAAAGATTTTGAACATATTTTTTGCGAGTTCTTTCTAAATAAGTTGAGTGCTATTAATTGAGTTAGAAAATAATTTAAAATATAATATTTATCATATTACTATCATTAATTAATTTTCATATTTATTCAACTATCTGAGAGAATTTTCAACAAGTACATAACGTCGTATAACAGTGTAATAATAAATATATTAAAATGTATTGCAGTTATTGTTTAAAATTATATTGTACCTAATAATCTATAAAAGGTTCATAAACAATAACATATGAATTATATTAATACAATATTGACCCTTGAACAATCAGATACATCAATATTGTTAATCTCATTGCATTACGAACTCATAAAAATACTATTAAAATCACTTAGATCAGTGGAGTATACATAAAAATATTTTCGGGAGGGGCTCTATGGACAGAGTTAAATTACCACTGCTATCTAAGAATTACTAACAAGACACAGTAGGTACTTATCTACATTTCATTTACAGGATGTTCTAAAACGATTTGACGTTGGACTCAAATTCTTAATAATCATAAAGCACCATTAAAATATAACAAATGTTTCAAATCATTTTTAAGATTTTTAAAACATTTCGGGGGCGGGGGGAGACTGTAGCCCATTAGGCACACCCCTATATACGCCACTGACTCAGATATTCAAGTCTAACATAAATTCATAAACATAATACTTTAAACATTTTAGATTAGCCCCTTTTTAGTATAATATGTACTTGTCATTGGGTTGTAGGTTAAATTTTGAATTCTAAATTTAGAAACATTGACCGATTTCATTCGACTAGTGTGATATGTTTATAGTATACAATATGTATAATGTCACAGTTCAATTTTATTTATTATACTTTTGTGTTTGAAATATTTCATAATTGATATTTAGTATGCAATATTTAAGTTCATCCCAAGTCAAGTTCTCATCTTTATATATATTGAAATTTATTTTTATACAGTTATTATAACCACGTGATATAAGTTAATGTTATCTTTCTCTGTACCTTTAAAGAAGGCCATTTAGAACTTTTAAAAAAAATTTTTTTGAAGGGGTCAAGACCCGGAAAGCCCCTCCGAAAATATGTCACTTTGTATATGTATATATAAAAGTACATTGATTTGTATATGTCTTGTATAACCATGCAATAGAATACATACCCATTTGTATAATCCATGATAAATATTTATTAGTATCACTTATGGAAATAAATTCAAATATATGTGTTTAAAAATAATACCTAAATATCTTTATTTATAATGTAAATATGTACAAAATTATTTTCGAACGTATTTCATTGTGTTTTTATATAATAATTTAGAATGGAACGTTATCAAATAAATGTTACCTATCTAAGTAATTACTATACATTTTTATTAACAACATTTTTAATTTTGTATTAATAAGTCGACCGTTGATTGATTTTCTAATCAATAATAATAATAATATTTAAATTCTTTTAATCGAGTGAACACCTCGATTGTAGAAATTATTCGATTATTCCCATTAGTAACAATAACAATAAACAACTCTATTCCGGCGACAATATTATTACCATTATCTAATTAATTGTTAAGCGGTATCTGTGATACGTAGTATGCGGGATCCGGTAAGACCCAATGCTCGAATTGGTGGGTACGTAGGGGAACGGGCTCCTTTATTTTTTTTTTTTTTTGCGTACCCCAACTATACTTTTATTTGACAGTGCCACGTTCACCTTAACTGATGTTCAAAATAATTTTTATTGTAATATGGATTTCAATTGACGTTAATTTTATAATGAATATATTACGATTTATATCAAAAGTACCTATTTTTGATTTTCATTTATTAACACGTTAAGCTCCGCTAGTATTATCAATTATCAGCAGGGACGCTCTGGGAGAAAAATTCAGACTGGGAAAATGTATTACCACGGCCACATATCAATGTTTAGCTTATAGTCCGTTACTATAGTGCTGTGGAGGAGGTAAAAGAGGACTGAGCTTTGTTTCTACCCCCCCCCCACCCCCATAATAATACCAATTTATTTTATAATTATTTATTTATCTAATCTTTTAGTTTTTATTATATGTAAGAGAACATAGAAAAAATAAACCTTCAATCAGTATCAATATTTTTTTGAAACTGTTGTCTGTTCATGTCAATTAAATTTCAAAGGTTTAGTTACGCCTATCTCTGTGACTTCATATATTCTCTTTAAACAATTGAAAAAAAATTTCAATTAGCTATTGATTTTTATAAATAAGCAATACCTACTATATGATTAAATTTTTTATAATAAATTATATTTTATAAACGCTTAATAAACAAACCAAAAAGAATATACATTAAATTAAGCTTTTATTATTAATTTTATATTTTAAATATAAATAATAAGTTAAGACATTTTAAAGATATGTTGAAAGAAGCTTACTTTTTTGTGACAATAGATCAATTATTTGATCATTATCAATGTTTATCAACATTTTTTTTATCAACTGACATTAACATAAATGCTTTAGTATTTTCTTAAGTAAGTTTACTTCTTAACTTATTTTTTTATTTATTTTAAAGCAACTTGGGTAACAGCAATATACATTAAATACTTATAAGCAACTGTTAAGAATTTGATAAGCGTTGTCGCGTCCTGCGTAGTCACACATGAACACTTACATAACAAGGGAGTTCCTGTGAACACATCTATGGATGGTTACACATATTCTAACATCTATGGATGGTTATACATATTCTAACATCTATGGATAGTTACACATAATCTATTTAAAATCACTTAGCTAATCAAAACTACATATAACTATTTAGATAGTAAAAATCACAACCGTGGACAAGTTAGATTAAAATTAAATTAAATAAGAACGACAGTAACCACATCCTGGATCTGTGCGTCACTGAATATGGGCTGGTCGAGAGATAATTCACAAATACAGAATTCACAGAAAATTATCTTATTTTATTATCAGTTTTCATATACACACACACTTGCATATATCAGATATAAAAGGGACCCGAAAACAAGGGCAAATCAGATGAATTTTGGCTATGCTGCACTGAGCACCTTCATGTCAGTGTATGTTATGGTCCGGACTTAGAAATATTTCAAAACTATTTTTATAAGTTACAATTGTTAGGACTTAAATAATTTCTATAATTCAAATTGTTTGGACTTAGAATATTTACAGAATTGTAGTTAGAACAATTTTATAAGTTTAATAAATTAAATCATTATAAAGAGTCTTAATTATTCTTCACTACACCTACATCTAAGCGTTGACTGAGACGTGAACACTGAAATCACGGATCAAACGGTTGGCACGTAACAGCGTTATTATATACATTGTATTTTATCAATAACTTGTAACAATACAGTGTTTAATTTAGATCTTGAAACTGTTGTTGTGTTAGAAGTATTTCTTTTAGACGCCCTAGTGCCATTTATTTAAACAATTACATTAGACTTTCACAGCCCAAAGGATCGATGCCTCTGGGATAAATGTTCACCCTTGAATACATCATTGCGTAGGCCAAGAGTTCTATATAATTTCATACCGAGAAAAAGTACAATCTATTTACTAGCGTGGAATTCACTAAGCTCAGTTATACACCACAATGGTCTCAAATTTAACACATTAACACCAGTTCCTTTTGTTTGACAGCAACAGGGATCCACCTACTTCTGTACACATAAATAATTATTTTTTTACTTTCATTTTTTGTTAATTATAAATCAAACATTTATTCATAACAATTAGTGTTAAATACAAACTTAAATTATATTTATACATATAAATAATGGTTCACTATTTGTGTGCAATGAAAATAAAACTTACATTCTATCATTTAGTTAATACGCAATTATTTGTTGGATCTGCACACATAAGTAGCACATTTCTCTAGTTCTTGATCCTTTTTGCTGTAGTACATGTTAAAGTTTATACGATTTGCTAATGAATGAAGGGCTTCTTGATCATCAGTCGATACTTTAATGAGTTTCTTCAAAAATTTCCCCAAATCGGTCTAAGAACATATGAAACTTCGTGTATTGGAATATTGAACATGGCGGAATAAATAAATACAACAACAATATTTACCTTATAGTTAATACTAATTTCTTGAATGATACTTTCATATCTCTCGACCTCTGACAAGAATAATTCTTTTAAATAGGTGTCGTTGTTCTCAGTTTCATTGCAAGTACCATGTATTTCAATATATTTTTCTAGATCCTTACGTCTTTTAAGTTCGTGCTCAGATTGACTATGAAATCTTTCTTGAATGCCCCGAAGTTCCAAAACTGATTCGAATAACTGACGCATTTTCTTTGATAAATCCTACAACATAATTTAATAGCAACGTTCAGAAGTTAAAATTTTCAGAATTGTAAACTAAAAGAGGTGAGACAACAAACTCACGTGTGTTTCTTCGGTTTGTACAGATCTCTTAAAAATGTTCTTCAGAAATTGGTTATGAGCTTCAATCACGGTTTCCAGCAAAGATGCTTTGTTGATGGCTTGGCGAAAATGTTCCCATTCGGTTTCTATGACATCAGATAGTACATAAAACTGAATTTGACGTATGCTGTGAACCATTTCCGCTACTAGATTATTTGTTGACTTGAGTGCACACCGGATTTCTGAAGTTGGATAATAGTATTTTTAGTTTTGTTCTGTTGAACAAAGCTATAAAGGTATAGTATTCAGTTGTTCATAATAAAAACAAGCACCTATTGATATATTAGTTTTACTAATAAAAATTAAAGTAATATTGTGTTAATTAGGTATATAGAAATTTTATAAAAATACCAAATGTTTTACAACTGTAAATTGGTGGCTATTATAGGCGCCAAATAATTGTTTTCTAACAATCGGTTAAGATCATATTGTCATGTGGTATGATAGGTACACAGATTCATTCCAATTAAGTGGAAACACATTCACAATAGTTAATTTAAATAAACAAACAAAATGTATAGGAAATTATAAAATAACTAAAGCAGACCCTTTAAATTGATACAGAATAAAATAATAAACATATTTATTATACTTTCAAATAATATAGTGTTAAGAAACTTAAACAACCAATGAGCATACAATATTTGTTTTCTATCTTACCTGAAACTATGTGGTATGAAGTTTTTATTAGTAGATTTAATTCCCTCCACATTTGTGACAACACAAAATCAATTCTTTTTAAACGCCACAAGAACACAAACATAGTCGAATATTTTCCACTACCACTGAACTCAAAAATCTATAAATAATATAAGTATTTATAATAACAGATTCAATTATTATTTTTTTTTTTTTGTTTCACTATGTAAAGTTATAAAAAGTCAACACTGTTAGTTAATATAAGTTGATTATTCAAAAATGAATAAAAAATTATACTTCACTTAAGCTATAAATATCACTAGAGTAGAGCTCTACAATTTTAGAATTTACAAAAGTATATACAATATATCTTTTTTTGCTATAAGGGTTAGCATAATATGATACTCTTACAAATAATGTAAAGTATAATTACATAGGGCTCAGATTACAATAATGTCTTGGAACCACCAATTATAATAGTTCATAAAATGATAATAATAATAAAACATAATAATGCAAAACTATTATTTATAGTTACAATTACAACAGTAAATTTATTTCAAAAACAAATATAAACATAAGAATAAATAAGAAATATATTATAAATTAAAAAAATCCATAAGAAAAAAATGAATTCCATAATTCTTATGAAATACGAGAGCAAAATAAAGGTGATTCAAGATTAATAAAATCAAAAAAAAGGAATAATATTACATTTACATTAATGATACAAAATTAAAACAATACATTTATTAGTATCTCATTATTAATATTATTAGAATTGTTTATAGTCAACTAAATAATAAACTAATAATAGCATGTAGGAATAAGGTATCTATTGTAATAATTTAAGGTAATGTAATGTAAAGTTACACTGTATAAATAGTTTAAGTAAAATCAAATTAAATAAATACAATTTTTATTGAATAATTAGTTAATGGTGATAAGCTGGGTTTTTAGTATTGAAGAAGTCAGAAAGTATATTTGTTTTAGATCTTCAAACATGTAAGAGTTTGAGGCTTATTTAATTTTTATAAATATAATACAAACCGTTTCCAAAGGTCCACCAGTTGAATAATTTAATTGGAATATATCCCATCCACAATCTTCTCCAGAAGTGAGTAAAAGCTTTACATCAAGTGTTTTCAGTATAGTAGGTTCATCATATTGAGCATTACTCATTCTTACAGCAGTATCCAAAAAATTTCTAAATGTATGATGACCAAGTATACCTGAAGACTTATCTAAATGGGGTCTGTAGTAAATAGTATATATATTAGAATACATACATTACTTTATAATTTAGTTAATTTAGTAACTTACTGTAGAATTTCTAACAAGCTTGTGACAAAATCACCTTGTCCTAAAAGCATATACCGCCTAAGCCCTTCGAAATGTAAAAATAGCTTAAATTTATCCTTTAAAATGTCTAATACTACAGTAGATGATTCAGTACAAGCCTTGTTAATCAATTCAGAAATAATGCTTCCTTGCTCCAACATTGGGAATAAATCTTTATCTAAACCGAATACATCCCTTTATTTTTCAACATTAAAACTATTATACTTTATTAATCATCTTACCTCCTGAATTTCTGAGATCTTTTAAAATTTTCCTGGATGGTGTTAGATCAGGTTTGCTTTTGCATATAGTGTGAAGAAAGTTTATATATCTTCCGGTGCGAAATATTCTATTAACATCTTCTTTAGTAAAAAATGTTGGTATCATAGACTCTCTAAAATCAAAACCAAACAATTGAATATAATAATTGTTCACACTGATAATTAGACCGTATACCTAATAGTGTATCGATTATTCCACATATCATAATTGTTAATGTCTGGACATTGACAAATAAAAAACTCATCATAATTATCTAATAGTTCTCCATCAACCATCCAATGACACATCATCATCATTAATGGCTTAGTAGCCTAGATATATTTTAATAGGTACATTAATTGTAAATGTTATGACAATAAATATTTTATAATCACAACTTACTATTTTAATCATATTTGTGGCCATTTGTTGTAAATATGGATTTGCACAATATGCAAAAGGTGCAATTATAGATACTAATTCACCACCACGTTTTACACCATTGAGCATTTTCACTGTACAGCCTAAATCTTGTAGTTGCCCTAACCAAAGCACTGACCAACATAATAAATTTCCGAGTGAATAATTTTTTGAATTTTCGTATGCTTCATTAACCTGAATTAATAAAACAAAAATAAAAAAATACAAAACCAGCAACATAATTGAAATAATTATTTGTCAAATTACTTCTAATTAAAGGTTAGGAATAATAATAATAATAATAATGTTAATTTTTTTGTTTATAGTAGTATTTATAGAATGTGTAAAATATCTTAAGATATTAAATGGATGGCAATTTCGATTTATTGGGAATTTTTGAAGCCTTCTACCACCAGAAAAAAAAAAAAAAAACATTTAAAAAAATAATCTTTTACACAGAATCTATAATAATTTATAAATTATTCTAATAGAATAAAGGAATAACCTCTTTCTGTATTTTATTAATACTTTCATAGTATACACCAAGTTCTTCATGCAAGCAATGAGCTATTCCTGACGCTACAGAACCATTTTTATTATCACTATTAATTTCAATATACTCTTGCACTATGTTATGTAGATATCCAAGTTCCATTAAACGGTTTACTTTATTAATTTGATAGAAGTTTAACTGGAAATTATTAAAAAGTAAATATTTTATTAATAAATACAGTCAATAATGAATATAATAAACATAACTACTAATTATCTTCAAGTTCAATAAAAACATACTTTTGCTGTAACCATAAACTGTTTTTCATTTTGATTAAATACTATCCGATGGCTATCAACACCTTGGAAACAATATAAAAGGCTTCGTATTATTTCTATATCAGAAATTGTATCATCGCCTAAAAAAATAAAAAGTATTTTTTAATACTAAAATCAAAATGATCTGTTTTTTAGAATTAATAAAATATATTGAAATTATAATGGCTACATATATTTTTAAAGTATATTTTATAAAAGTTAGGAAAGTCTACTTTGCAAGTATAGTGTAGAAATATAAATAATTTGAACATCTTAATTTGTTATGAAGTATTTATACTTTGGTACCAGTTTTTTAATACTACCATTGATTATAAATAGTATTTGTTTATGAATACTATTAATAATCAATGATATTAGCTTGTATAAATCTGTATTAAATATTTATATTTTGATATTTTCAAATACTGACAAGTATGTACTTGTAAATAATTTAATTACAATAATCATAACTTTGTGCTAATAATGAATGGATGGACAAACAGACACATCATAATATAAAGTGTTCTAACTTAAAGTTTAGAAAATGTATAACTTTTTTTCCATTCAAGAATCTTAATACTAAGATGAATAATACTTCATAGTAGTGTTATACTTTCAAGTTATTTCTAATAAAAATTATACATCTAGGAACTAAGAACAGTTAATTATGTATTGGAATGTATTCAATGTAATGTAATTATAGTATATGTAAAAAATAAGAATTTAAGATAAGAAATATACAAACGTTATAAACCACAACAATGTAAATCTGAAAAAAATGTTGTCAATAAATTTAACAGTAATTAAACTTAATATGACATACATAAAATGATTTAAAAATATGTTGACTATCCATAGAAGTTTATTATATTAATCTATTATTTATCAATTTATATGTCATTATTGTCGTACATTATTCATGACTTTTATCAGAACAACATTATGTTATAAAGAGAAATACAATTATAAAATCTCAATACACAGCTAATATTTGTTGAAATAGTAGAAAAAATATGTTTTTTATGTGTGATAACTAAACAGTGCCCCAAAATGTGTACATTGTTGATGTCTACAATTGTATAGGTACCAATTTAAGTTTAGAGTTGGAAATATCCAATATATTATTTTGTATTTGTTTAGTGTTGAAGATTTGTTTTCTGGTCAAACGAAAAGAGAGTTTCATTTGTTAAAATGCTAAATAAATATACATTTTAAATGGTTAGGCTAATCGAGAATAACAAATACACATATTTTAGTAATCGTCTAATGAAATCAGATAATGGTCTGTAAGAGTTACACTACTGATGTATGAACAACTTGCTGACTTTCCACTGTCACTTTGGACAAGACGTTTATTTTATCGATGGTAAGAAAAATAAAAAAAATCACAACATTTTGAGGATTTACCTTCAAGTTTATTTGTATTAGTCTTGGTGATAATGGTCTTTGGAGTTGACATTTTCTGAAACGACGACTTCCTATTTGCCCGCAGTCAGTCAAAAGTGTACTTTTATAAGCTTGCCTACTTAATAATTACAGGCATCCGGGTAACTTATTTATTTATTAAATTCACTAATAAAATAAAAATTAATTATGATTTAAAAACTGTTATCAATGGTATTGAACGTTACATTATCAATGTTGTAAGCGGCAGACAAAAAACTCGCGCCATTCGACTGTTATTATTGATAAGCGAAACACCAATAACAAGACGTAAAAAACGATGCTAAGTTTGATGTTCGTTCCGCACCTCATTTAATAGTGCGTTGGACGCTCCTGTTGTCTGTGTCGCTCGTCTGTTTTACGATTTATTTGAATATTACATTTTCAACATGGACAAGGATACGGCTAATTTAAAAAAATGGCTCATAACCATGGGCATGGACGTCAATGACTGTACTGATGAAGTCGTGAAAAAGTAAGATCAATTTTTATTCTAACAACATGTTACTAAAACGTGTTTTTCAACGAACTTAAATTGTCACGTTTAATTATTACAGATTAATACCGCCTCAACGACGAGACATGTGGAGAAACATTATTAAACATGTCAAGCCAGCAGAAGAAGTGAATCTAATAAAAAAATCTTTATTGTTACATAAACTCATAAAACGAAAGAAGCCATTAATGGTAAGATTACATTGAAAAACTTAACTATAGTAAATTTTAAATTAATCTACTTTCACGTACCATTTGAAAAATGAACCAATCGATATTATATTAAACTGCAAATATTGTTGAAACTTGTACAAATTTGTACATTTTTGGTTATTGTATAACAGTACTTATCTATATCAATTTTTTATTTATTTTTCATAATTTTTGGCTTGATTTTTAATTTAAAATTGTATTGAATTAATTTTAAAGGCAAAAGTTGAAGATGAAGATGATCTTCTTAATGCATTAGTATACGAAGATTTATTAACACATTACATGAAGATTGAAAAAGAAATTGTTGATATCAAAACAAAAAACTATGAAGTGCAAAAAAATATAAAGACCATAAGTGCAAATACAAACAAAGTAGCTCTTATAAATACATTTAACTTCATTAATTCATACTTAGCTGAGCAAAAGACTGGATATTATGCTAAGTTTTACCGTCTAGTACGAGAACTAACCGAACTTAGCGAACATTTTGCTGCCGAAGCAAATAATAATTTGATCAAAACTGACTATGAAGTAATTTTATCAAAGATATTTTTATAAAATTATAGATAATATTTTACTAGTAAATTTTAAATTATCAATATATAAATCTAAATTTTAGGATTCTTTAATAAAATGTTGTGCTGTAGTAGACAATGCTAAACAAGTGGGTAAAATGAATGATAGTGTTTATCTTGGGAAAGATTTATGCAATAAGTTTTATGAAACATTAAGAGAGAAGTCTCCAGCTATTTTGATTGAAACTATTGAAGAAAATCTAAAAATCCATATAAGTGAAAGTTATAAGATTCTTAATAGCGTATGTATAGAAAAGGATGAACAATGCAACAAGTAAATATGAAGAATTTTATATTAGTCATGTATATTTTTTTAAACAATGTTTATTTTAATTTTTTTTAGCATTGATAGGGAAGTTTTATTCGAACAATTTTTCAAGGAACTTTTGCAAAAACAATTAGATTTTAAAACAATACTATCTAAAACAGAATCTGAAAAGTATCGTTTAGAAAATCAATTAGTTGATAATTCACAATTGATTAAAAATGATATTATTAGTCAATTTAAAGTAAATTAATAATTTATTATGATATTTAAATACTTAAATTTATATTAATTGCATAACATATTTGAAAAAAGTATTAAATTTTTGATACATTTAACAAAAAAACTTTGTATTATAATTAATATTTGATATTTACTAAAATTTTATGTTTTTATAGCTTCAAAATGTATCACATACTGAAGAACAACTAAGTGCATTGAAAGTAAACATTTCAGAGGCTTTTGAAAATGTAATTAAAAACTGTTTGGATTGTTCCAATGTAATTGGATTGCCAGAAAAACCTAATATTGAAGATGACACATTTAAAACATTAGACAGTATTTTTGATGAAACAACCAAGTTGAATGACAAAATTGTTAGTTAACTTGTTAACTTAAAGCAATGTTTTTTCTAATTTATTTAATCTTTTAGGAACAAAAAAGACTAAAAGCATGTGCAGTTTTAACGGAATTGCATAAAATAAGTTATGACTTTGGATTACCTGAAATAAGTACTGAAATAGAAAAAATAGTAGAAGACTATTCCAAAAAAGTCCTAAACATGGATGAAGTTAATAAATTGATGATCTCTATGAAACATATTGCTAGAACTGATAAGAATAATGTGCAAAACTCAACTTTTGGAAAAGCTATCAAGTAATTTAAATCAAAACTGATGGTTTATTTATTATTTAAAATAATTAAATTCCATTCTAGGCAAGGGGCTCACAAATATCGAACATTGGAAGAAATAGCTTATCATATTGAATCACTTGATGTTTTTGCTGTATTAAGAAAACAATTTGAAGAGTTGGATAAAACTATATGTAAGAATTATATAATTAATTGCATATTTATTGAATAATAATTTTCGCTGTTTTTAATTTTAGTTGATAAAAATAACTTTACTGAAATTAAAAAAAAAGAAAGAACTCAAATAGCTGAATTTAAGGCTTTCATGTCCCAGATGAAAAATCAACTGTCAGAATTAAATATTTCTGTTGAAGATTGTAAGCTTGTAGCTGATATTGAGTGAGTATTAAACCAATACTATAATACTATTATATATGTTGTATAAATTTGTAGTAGAAAAAACGTTCAGCTAATTTACATTTATAATAAATAGTGATTTAATGAATCATAAGTTATTATATTATTTAAGTATAAAATATTTTTTTTTATTTAAGACAAATACTTCAATTTTAATCATTCTCTTTTATTTTATAGGTCGAACAAAAAATCTGAAAAATAATATGCCAAGTTTCTAAAAAGTTAAATTTTATCATTTAAGGGTGTATTCACTACAATACTATATAGTTTTAATTATCTAAAATAATCTTTCAAAAATTATGATTACTAGTATTTTTATTTTTTATTAACTTAATTATATTTTAATTTAATTTTAGTATTAATGTAATTTTTTTTCTTCAGGTTCAATAATTTGTAATATATTTTGTATACAACTTTATTATTGATTCTCTATATATATATATATATATATATATATATATATATATATATGACTATTCCCTATAAATTATTCTTTATTATTATTCTTTATTTATAATAGAATAAAAATAACATCTATTGTGGTAACACTAATATTTAAATATTTTTCTATTGATAACATCTCAAAATCATACACAATCTAATTTGATATTTTTAATAAAATATAAATTATCACAATATGTTGGCTTTACATTTAATTAAATTGTATTCTATTTGAATGCTGTGCCTATAATTTATTATTTTTTTTTCTTGAAAAGATTATGGAGCTTAATAATTATCTCATGTATTCTTATCTATACAATTCTAAAACCAATTTTAGTTTAAGACATTCAAAAATTAGGTATTTACTATTAATATTACATACTAAATTAATCAAGATAAAAAGAAAGTACATTTTCAATTACGTGTAATTAAATAAGGAACGGTAATTTTAATACTAATAACTAAAGAGCGGATTTTTCGGTTCTTAAAAGCTTAAAATATGATACTAATCTACTCTAAAAAAACCCTAAAATATTCTTTAAATATTCATTAAACTTGTATAAATGTGATTATATGATTTTTTTTTTCATAAATAGTTCAATAAAAACATTAAATTACTGTTATGAGCCATTCCTTTGGTAACAGGTAAATTATTTAAATATAAAAATTTAAAACAGTTCATACATATGAGTATAGATATAATAAAATTATATATAAAAAACAAAATAGTTAAATAAAAACAATGAACAACCTGTATGCACCATTCCTTGGTAAAAGATAAATTATTTAAATGGAAAAAATGGATAACAGGATATATTGGATTATAAATATAACAATCAAATTTTTATTTCCTAAAAAAATCACAACTCGATAAATTAATAAAATATGCTTTTTTATGAACAATAATTGAATATATTCAAAAATATGAAAAATAAGCTAAATATTCTCTAATGTCCAAAATATACTACAATATGCTGCTAATCACCAATACACCGGCGCGATAGTAGAACTAGTTTTCTAATAATAGATATCACAGAATTGCTTATTTTATAATATATTAAAAATATAATAAAATAGTAACTTCTTTATATTTTAGCTATACCATTGATTAAATATACTATAAGTATAAGTATATACTTCCACACGCGCATGCACAAGTCAAACTACACTTTAGCGAGGAATATGATTTGGTCCTATTTTTTTTCGAAAAGAATCAATTTTTGCCAATTATACTGGTTTCCCTGGTCATCGGATAGAACTTCTAAAAACATATTTGAATTAGTCATGAAGTTCACTTGAAATCGACTTTTTTACATTTTCAAACTATTTTATCAATTTCATATTATTTACATTATAAATTTATTATTATTTAAGATTTTAAAATCAGTTTTTTAAGGGTATATAAATAAATATTTCATAAAAGTAAAAAAGTCGTTTTCAAGTCAACTTCATGACGAATTTAAATGTTTTTATGAGTCTTATCCGATCGTTAGGAAGGTCAGTACAATTGACAGAATATAGGTATATTTTGATAGAAAACTTATCCCGGATCGAATCCCCTTAAATTATAATCTAACGTATGTATAACGTGTTATGTAAATATTATGGAATGCAATCTGATAGCTAAGCTACTTGGTTAAATTAATTTTGAAAGTATTATAGTTTTGATTATAAATTTCTCTGGAGAGATTATTGCATATAGTCGGTTCAACATAGAGGAAGATTGGGTTTTTGTGCATTTTTGGAACACCTACTAGTATTATTCAACTTAAATCTAAAGTTAAAATATTGGGTTATTGATTTAATATAATTACTTTTTATTATGATTATGATAGCTGTTTTATGGAAATTTTCTGTAACGATTGTTACATATTATTAATGTCTACTCATGTAATATGGATATTGCTGAGTAGACATCACGTTAATTTACATGTTCACGATATTACATTAAGTCGCGGCAGTTCTGCCACAACGTTCTTCCGATGTAGCTGAACTCCATATTGTCTTGATGTAGTCCATAGTCCGTAAGTCATATTTATATATGTATATTAAATAATAATAACTAAACTAAATCAATCTACATTTATTTGTAATATTAAGATCTTTCTTTTTATGCTCCCGAGCTACGGTATAATATATTCACAAGGACTAGAAAACCTTCCCTGAATATCATAAATTTAACTGGTCATCCCCGACCACGTTACAGTTCATTAATTGATGGTACATTAAGGGCTTTATAAATGTTATCAACATGATAGTAGTAGTTATTGTTTAATATTATTTTCAAAATATTATTTTGAGTGGTTTCTGGTTGTCTCAAGTTAGATTTATTAGCTTCACCTTATGCTATTATACCATAAATAAGACTATTAAGGCTTTGTAAACCATTTTGATTTTGCCATTATTTAATATGAGTATTAACTGTTTGAATGCATATGAAAGTTTTATTATTATTAATAAGATCAGTCCATTTTAGATTGCTGCTTATAAGTATTTTACAATAAGACTGAATTTTAATTTGATGTTACAAGAGCATGCATTTGAGAATATACAGAAGGTAGAATGTAATATTATGTGAGTTACATTTTAAGAAATTGTTATTAGATAAGTAATTAGATAATATAAGTACAATTTTTTTCTATATTTTAAATATAAATTTTTTTTAATTACTATAATTGATTTAATATCCATTTGTATTTTCTAGAACATGTTGTCTTAAGTGTCTAGTAAGACTTAGTGTAATATCGTCAGCGTATCAAACCAGTTTACCATTTAGCACTATATAGTTTATATCATTTATTTGTACATTAAAAAGCAGAAGAGATAATGAGGTACTTTGAGGTGTGTTCTCTTTCATTTAGTAAACTTAACTTTAAATATTTACAAATTGGATTTCTTATGTAAGATAAGATTTAATAAATTGTAAAGCTGTATTTTTATTCCATTTTTTCCCAATTGAGATGGTAATATCTCATGGTTCACTGTATCAAATGCTTAGGCTAGTTTAAGGTATAGGATGCACACTTTTTACTGTTATATAATACATTATAAATGGTTTCAACTACTTTTTCAATTGCTTGGTTCGTGCTTTTTTTTTTGGTCTAAATCCATATTATGTTGGAGATAAGTAATTCATTTGAGATAATTGAAGGATAGTTTTTATTATTTTTTCAATAATTTTAGCTGTATTGAATTACCACCTTTTTTTGTAAATAAGTTTAATTCTGACGATTTTAAATGCATCTGGAATAATTGATTATGTAATTGATGAAATAAAAATGTATAATAGAAATTTGAATCATTAAATATATTTGATGTGTTACTAGTTGAGATATTTTTTTTTTGGATAATTTTGTATTTCCATAAGTATACATTTTTTAATTTTGTTAAACATATCAAGAGCTTATATTGGTTAAGTATTTATTTAAGACATTCACTATTTTAAAAGCATTATTACTTATATTTAGAGTTAAACTTAATTGATTATTACCATTTAAAATGTATTGTAAATCCTATTTGGTACAATTTGAGGTGTAATTTATTATTTCCCAACACCTTTTATTACTATTTTTTGATTTCTGTACCTGGATGTTAGTATAATGTTTTAATTTTTCTTATAGTTTTCATTATTTTATTTTTAAATGCATTATAAAACTTATTAAGTTTTATATTTTTGGAATGTTTTTTTACTTGAATGTGTAAGTGATCTTTGTGTCTCATTAAAAGCACAATAGATGTAGTAGCCCATAATGATAAATAAAAGTTGATAAATAGATTTTAATATACAGATATATAAAGTGATCTTAATCTAAGAAGGCCAAATATTACTCTGATGGCACATTTATTTATTATGTAAATAGCGTAACCCTCAAGAAAAGTTCAATGATAGAAAAAATACAGAAAAGGAAATAATTATTGATAATTACTAATAGTAACTAATGAAAGGAAAAAAAGAAACAATTATGTTATAATGTAGAATTTTTATAATGTGTAAATCATAAATAATAGCTAGGGAAAAAGTTTAACAGCAAATTAAAATCACTAAATAAACAAATCAAAATTATTAAACCGATTACATAATCAAGATATGCAGTCAATAGGATTATTAAAATCATAAGAGGTATGGTGGATTGGGTTAATAAATGTAGGAACAGAATAAGAATTGAATGTGAACATTTGAAAGTTAAGTAATTAAGTATTGTAATTTCATACTTAAATTACAATTGACAATGTACTAATATACTTTTGATTATACATTTTTTTTTTTTTTTTTAATTTTACTGTTTAAAATAATTATATTCTGTCTAAAATGACAATTGAAAAGACTAAAAATGATGAACAAATTTGTAAAATTTAATATCCAATAAATGACAGTAATTTCGATAACATTGTAAGTGCAACTTATTCGTTCCGAATAATCTTAAACAAAACTCTCGTTGATCCGGGAGTAGAGCCTACACGGTCTCCGCCGCGTTTGTCCGTTTAAGATGACGTTTTGCACATCCGTCCGGAACGCTTGGCCTACAGGGTGCGAACAAGCAATCGCTCGAGCGATACATCACTCGGAACGTACGTGCGCCGAGTTCGAGCGATGAACAACCGAGGATGTTCAACCGTAACGGTGCTAATAGTGGGCCAGCGGCACGCCCCGCGCTATGTTACTATCACGGTGATAGAGCGCACGCACAGCGACTTGGGTGCGTCGTCAACGTGATCGCCGGAGGTGGACGGAAGGAAGAAAAAAAAAAGCCTCCACAACAATTCGGTTGGCGGTCACCGCATCGTCCAGTGTTGTATCATCTACCGGTGTGTATATGCGGCGATGCATAATGTACGCGTTACGTGCCGAGAACGCGATGAGATATTGATAAGACGGTGGCTGATAATTATTATATGCGCATCTATTATCAATATTATCATTAAATTATTCCAATCATTTAAATTTGAATTTTTTCGCGGATAATTTGTAACGTCCGCGAACCCGGTCGGCGGCGCCCGGTGAGTACACGGTTCCCGCACGGCCGTCCGTTGCGGTCGGCCTGGCTGTGGTTCCCGTGCGTGCGGCTCTGATCAGCAAGTCACTTTTGTTCGCCTTACAGATGGTCAACGGTTGCGAGATGAACGGCGGCGCTGCCACGGCCGTGGTGGTCGCCGCGGTCGAACCGTCCACATCGGCCAGGTCCAAGCGTCGGGTGCGCGGCAACACCAGCCGTACGGTTACACTGCAGATGCTACTCGACACCAGAATACTCGAGCCCGGTGACTCGGTGTTGTCCCTCGAGTACATGGTAAACGAGAGACACTAGGTCGCTTCGCAGCAGCAGTCTCCGTGATTCGCCGTTCAAAATTCAGTGATGGGCTGCTTGTGTTTGCATGGCTGTATCGCATGCCGTAGTATTGTAATTTTTTTCCTTTATACACAGTTTGAGCACATGTATTCATTATGGTAGTTGTACTTGTTATGAGAGATTGTTTTGGTTCTGTGCATTTTTTTTTGTTAATGTTTATTGTGCTCACCTACTGAATTCATGTTTGATTTTTTTTTTTTTTTTAATCAGAGCCTCTTTGAAGACAGTTTTGTAATTTTATTTTAACCACATTTAGGATCGTTCCACCAAAAACATATCTAACATAACCTTTCTTTTCTATTTTAATATCATTCTATTATCCCCTATTTCTGTGTTTTTTTTTTATTATTCTTTTTTTATGAGCTTTGATTGAACCACTGTTAAATGAATTGTTTATGGTTTTTTTTTTTTCAAACAAAATGTATTTTGAGTAATGGATGTAACATTAATAGTAATATCCTATTAAGTTTTTTCTTATTTTTTTTTTTTTTCATTACTATTATATTTTGTATACTCACAATGTTTTCAAAGATAGCTTATTTCTTATTTTCCTTTAGGGTCAACGATTTGAAGGAGATTTATTACCAGATGGTAAAATTCGATCAGTTGAAACATTAAATGAATATGCATCTCCTAGTGCATGGGCCTACAACTGTAAAAGCATAATTAATAAAATAAAAAAAGCTGGTTGCGGATGGTCATCTGTGAGTATAGTTCTTCATTCATTATTTTTCTTAATTAATATTTCATTAATAACTTGTGATTGCCAAAATGTAATAAAAATTATTATTTATATATTATTAATGTTATTATATTTAGAAAATATCTTGATTGATGTTTAAATGTTTAAAATTTTACACAGTTATTTAAACAAATTAAGTATATTTGGAGAACTTTAAAACATATCTTGTTCACTAAAGAAAAATGTTGAGTTAAACCGAAGTAAGAATTATCTTTTAGGATTCTATTGAATAAAGTAATTAAAATACTGAATGTAATTAAATGATTTATCATCAATTTATATTTAGTAAAACCTGTATAATATGGAAATGGTTAGGACCAAATATTTTTTCCATTTTAGACAGGTTTCTATTGTAATACTGGTCGACAAAAAAAAATATTTTTACTACATTTATATTAAATCTATACATACTTTATTATTTATTAAATTTAACTAACTTTTTATTAAATATATGTAGATAGTTAAAAATGATATATTTAAAAATTAATAATATTTTTCACTAGATTCAATTAATTTTAATTTTTCATTTAAAGTTAAACATTTATTGATTTTTAACAAACTGAGTTATGAAATAAAAAATAAAAATAATAAAAAAAATGTAAATACAAAAACTTTACACAGTCCATATTATAAGTACAAAACACTAATACAAGTTACATGATCGAAAAAATAAATGTAGTGCAACAAAATAATTCTTATCAATATAGATTATATTCATTAGCTGATAATTTTCAAATAGATATTTCCATGATAAACAGGTACATGATAAAAATATTTTTTCCATTTCCAATTTAGACAAGTTCCATCTTACTCAGGATATGATGTATTTAAAAATGTATGAGTCGCTAGGATCGAACAATTTTTCAATAAAAGATAAAAGATCCATAAAAAACTCCATATTATTCCGTTTTCATGTAGTATTGACATATTGACAGGTTTTACTGTAATACAGGGTGGGGCATTGAAACGGTCGGTTTCCAAAGATAAATTTTCTCAGTAGCAATTAAAGTAAAAATTCTCTCTAAATATTATTAGTTACAAGACAACATGCCATTTAGTAAACATGGAATAGTGGAGTGTTGAACAAAGTGCTTATGCGATAAAATTGTTTTATAAAAATAATGACAGTTACGTAACTGCACAGCGTTCATTTATTCGTCTCCATTTTAATCTTAAACGCCATGATTCAGTACCATCGGCAAGGCTATTCAAATATGGGTTGCCAACTTTTAAGAATCGGGTTCAACATTAAAAAAGAAGCCTGTACGAAAAAAAAGCACGTCGCTGTGTAAAATCCGACCTAGTCTTCTACTGAACAAATTTAAAAAAACATATGTTTTGTGCAGAACATTTTGGACTCCTTATGAGAGCGGTCTTAACAGCAGTGATGTTTATGAATACTTTTTTTTTTTACGGGCTTATTTTTTAATGCTAAACCCGTGTCTTCAAAGTTGGTTATTCATATTTAAATATCCTTGTCGATGGTACTGAATCATGGCTTTTAAGATTGAATTGAAAATGAGATGAACGCTGCGCAGCTACAGCAGTAACTGTCATTATTTTTGTATAATGATTTTATCGCATAAGCACGTTATTCATCAGTCCACTGTTACATGTTTACTAAATGGCATGATGTCTTACAACTAATAATATTTAGAGAGAATTATTATTTTAATAACTAATGAGAAAATTTAACTTTGAAAATCGGCCATTTTAGTGCCCCACCCTGTATGTTGTTATTAAAAATTGTATGAATATATTAATAATTATATCACAAGTAATTGCAATTTGAATAATTTAATGAAAGTTTTCGTAAGATTCTCTTATCTTCTAATTAATTTTTTAAGAACATTAAACTATATAATGATAAAATAAATTAAACTCTACAATATTAACAGCAGTTTTTTAGATTTTTGATAAAAAAACAATACCTTAAACTTTATTTTAATACATGTAAATAAATAAAAATAAAATATCTAGTTAATATAATATTTAAGAGTTATTATTTTTTTCATGCTGATAAACAGTGTCTAGTTATAGATTCTTGTATGTTTTGCAAACTAAATTGATTAAAACTTAAAATTTACTACCTAAAAAATTGAATACTTATTTTTATGCATACATATAAATGTATATGGTTTATACAAAATAACAGATTGTATGCAGTATAATATTATATTACTTGTTTTACTTAGAATGTGTAAAATATTTATATAAATCTATATATTTTAATGTATAGATTCGATATAAAGGAAAAAAACTGGATGCATATAAACATGCGTATTTTAGAAAAAGAGAATCTTCAAATGTAGAATCCATAAAGCACAATACAATACAAGGTAATTCATATTAATGATAATTATTTTAATTCTTCTTTTTGGTTAAATTAAAAATCAATAATTTTTACTAAGGTATGTTTAGTTTTTATTTTTTTTTACTACTGATGTGTAATCAAAGTAAATTTTTCCTATTAACGTATGCTTGAATACAATTTGAAAGTAATATCCGTTTATATTAAGTAGATTATTGTATATTCATTAAATTTAACATTAACTGATCATTAACTAACCTGCTCATTAATTTTATTTATCCAAGAAAAATTAATTAATTATTTCATTAATGTTATTTTGATAAATATAATATAATTAATGTTAAATAAATATGAAAAAATACTTGTTTTTAATATTATAAATTTAACACATAATTAAAATTATTAGCAAAAATTAGTCTTAATAAATTCTATTTGTAGTAGAAGATATGGAATCTAATGATATGAAATATAAAACTCAAAATGAGATATTACCATCGACATCACCAAATGATTCATCCATTGCAAAAGAACCTATAAAATTTAGTGAAATACGTTCGAGATCTAGCAATCAGTAAGTTGAATTTTAAAATATGACCTATATTATACAATTTATACAAATTGTTTATTGTGGTTATATTTGAATGTAAGTTTAATTTTATATATATTTATAAGCTTAATATTTCTTTACAGACAATTTAATTTTAGATGTTAAAAAAAATTTGAATTATGCATATATAGATATTTTATTTTTCACAGAAATCTCAATACATTAGTGGAATGTACTAATTGGTCATATATTAATAAAGTACAACCATTTTATGTGAACATATCAGCAAATGCTACATTGCTTCTAGATTTTCATTGTCATTTAACAAGTTCAGAAGTTGTTGGGTATCTTGCTGGATATTGGGATTTTCCAACTCAAAGTGTGTAGCTTATTAAAAATATATTTTAGCGTGTACAATTTTTTTTATTCAACATTTATTCATACACAGCGCTAACCATTAAAAATGCATACCCGTTCAGAAGTCGTTTACATGATACAGAACTCACTTCATTAATTGAAGAAGAAATAAGAAATACATTTACAGCAAAAAATATGGTATTAGTTGGATGGTATCATTCACATCCTGAGACTATTGCTACACCTACATTAAAAGATATTGAAGCCCAACTTGATTATGAAGTACAAATAAAAGGACCAACTGTTGAATCCTACATTCCATGTGTTGGGATTATTTGCTGTAAGAAACAATAAATTGAATAAATATTTATTTTATATTAGTAATGTATTTAACATTTTGTATTTATTTATTTAGCACCTTATGACAAAGGTAAATCAACTTTTGATTCAACAATTACATGTTATTGGGTATTACCATCATTCGAAAATGAAATTCATAACTATGGACGTCCGATGAACATGAATTTCACTACTAAACCAGAAAAATCATTATCACTAGATATAGTTATGGCATTAGTAAGTTAAAACTATAATTTAAATAATATTAACTTACATTTAAGTGGTTTGTATCAGAATAAAATATTATCTTATTATATGCTATTTATATGAAAACAACATAGTACTTAAGGATGTGAGTTTTCTAGCTAAATATTGAATTCTTTCAGTAAACATATATTACTAAAATATTAAGTATGTTTAATTTAAATAGAATTATAATTGTATTTAACATTCTTCCAGAAAAAATGTGTGGATTTTAATAAGTATGATCCAGATTTTATAAATTTTAAAAATAAATATAAAAATGATGTCACATATTTGGAAAAATTAAAGGTACACACATTATTTTGTATTACATTGAAACTGAAGAGTAAATATTTTACATTTTTTTTTTAGATATCATTGACTGACAAATTTCCAGAAGATGACACAATACACAAATCATTATGGAATTTCCTCAGTGAAATAGTTTGTACTGGTAGTTCAGGCGATTCGGCAAAAAACAATTTACAACATTTAATATCTATCATATCTTCACGTCAACTGTTACTGTCAACATCATGTTTTCAGACACACAGTTCTTTATCTGAACATTTGGAATCTCATTTGAAATCTTGTAATGCTAATAATCTTGCATCAAATGAAATGCCTACTACTAGTGATGCATCAAAAATAACCTCAGAAAGTATAGCCAGTTCTCTATTTAATGATTTAGATTTTTCTAAAGCTATGTCTTTAATAGGACTTTCTCCATCCCGGTATCAAACCAATCCTTTAAAATAGGTTTAAAGTACTTCTTAATTTAAACATTTGTTGTATCTATAGAATCACTGATATAATTATTAGTAGGATATAATATGCAATATGTACAAAACAAAATATTGAAATTAAAATAATAATTTATATCAAATAATTGTTGGACAAATAAATCTATAAAATTAATTACTATTTCATTAAGTATTGAGGTATAATTATATTGTATTGTAACATGTTAAAAATATCTGTGTTTAAATGTTGAATCCTATAATAAGTTTAATTTAGTTTTTGTGCT
This sequence comes from Sipha flava, assembly GCF_003268045.1. Lineage (NCBI taxonomy): Eukaryota > Metazoa > Arthropoda > Insecta > Hemiptera > Aphididae > Sipha > Sipha flava. The sequence continues at coordinate 1,044,360 of NW_020271753.1, read as the reverse complement.
ACTTATGTAAATTCTAATTAATTAGTATAATATTCAAATGTTTTGGTTATAACCATTAGGTAAAAAGTTATTAAAGCAATACAATTAAGCATTTTTTTTTGTATCATAACTTGGTATTTTATTCGTCATGTTGTAACCAGGATCATATTACTATTTAATTTTTTTTAAAAGTGAATTTTATTGTGTTTTCATTACATATAATAGTTTGATATTATTTATAAAAATTCATCAGTGAGTAACAGTTTGCTTATATATAATTATATATTATATATATTATACTATATGTTTTTAAATATTTTATACAAACAAAAATATTTCTGTTTTATATGTTTACTATACTAACATTAAATTTAATAATACTTCAAAGAGAGAAGTGAATTATTTTTCATAATACCTAGAATTATTTCACATTTATTTTGTATAAATGTAGAAAATTATGAAATTTAAAACATTTAGAAGATATTTCTGTTTATTTTTAAACTTCTCAATAAGTAATTAAAGTTTTTTTATTATTAAATTAATATCATTGTTTTAAATGAATTCACAAAGATAAAAGAATTGTTGGGAATATACAGTTGCTTGATTATTTTTGTTCACAAATAACTGTGCTCATTCTTCTAAAAATGTGTATGTAGCTACACATTGGCGTGTAAGTAGTATATTGTATGTAGATCAAAGATGACAAATAATATTAATTTAGCAAATGATGTATGGATATAAAATTATATTTATGGATGTAATTGATATCTTCCTGAAATTCTGCGACAAAGAAAATTTTAACTTCCATGATATCATGAATTTTTAAAAAAAATACAAGTGAAGAAAAATCATTTCAAACTAAAATAACAAAGAATGGTTAGAATGAATACTTCAAATATCAATCTCTGATAATATGACAATATATATTTATATAACATAGGTAAAATAAAATGTAATAATAAGTAAAAAGTTTAATTAAAATTCAGTAAATAAAAAGTCGCGATTAACCGCGATTTTCATTTATTCGGTCGATTCCTTTCCACTATTACCCCGGATAATTCAGATTCTATTGTAGTTAGAATTTTTAATAGTACTAGTGTTAATATAAGTATTATTTTAGTAAAATTAATTTCTACTCCTTTAAGTGAGAAATGTCTTGTTGAGCTCTAAAATTATGATTTGTTATCTCTCTACTTATCAAGCAAAGTGCTTTTAAAAAACTTAAATAGGTAAAATTATGATTAACTACAATATCAATGTCTTTTTTACGTGTAGTGCTTTACTACTATTCTATGTATGATTATTATATTTTCCGAATCTATACAACATTTGCATCATTAATTTAAAATTCATTATTTGTCAAAAAGTAAAAACATACTAACTACTTATTATAAGTTACTCTAAATAACATTAAAAACATTATAAATTTCAATTGGCATGAAATAAAGGTTATCGGATTATTATTGTTGTTTAAAACTGTCATAGAAAAAAGAAAAATTAAACGAAGGTATACCTTTAAGTGTGCTTTTATAAGACTAAGTATTTAGTAGTACCACTAACTAGATGACTTTTAACACATTAATAAATATCATATGGTTTGCTGGAATTGTTTGTAGACTTAATAATAAGAAAAAGGCTTAATTCCTAGATCAAGTGAAATACAAGAAAGAGTGATTGGTATTGGTCTATTGAAACCAATTTTAATATATATATAAAAAAAAAAACATTCTAAGTAAAAAAGATCATATAAGATTATATTTCTTGTTTTTTGAGCCTAAATAATGTGTAAAATAAATCCCATTTTGGAAGTGTCCGTGGTTAAAAAATTACGTTGAGATGGCGTCGATGATTGCTGTATAGCAAACAACTACGCCGACGTGTATAATTGATAATTTTGAAATTGGTCTATAATTTCTGACATTATTTTTGTTACCTGATTTGAGAATAGGAGATATAAATGATTTTTTCCAGTATTCAGGAAAAATCCCATTCGAGAGAGATAAATTAAATAGATAACATAGGGCTTAGCAATTATATAACGACACATTTTTAAAAATAACGGTGGAATACCGTCAGGCCCTGTACTAGCATTGTCACTTAGTGAACCAAGAAAATCTATAATTTCATTTTCAGATATAATACAATTGTTCAAGAAAAAATGTCGAGAGTGAGTATCAGGCATATCAATTAAATCGGTATCAATAAAGTTATTAGTATCATATACTGAAGAGAAATAACTGGCAAATACATTAGTAATATCATTCATGTTATCCCCAGTAATATTATCATAAAATACCGAGAGTGGGATATTATTACGATTTGACCTTAAAGTATTGATATACTTCCAAAACGATTTCAAATTTATATTAATGTTATTTTCAATTTTAAAAATATAGTTAGAATGAACATTCGTAGATAAAACTTTGCATTTTTTACGTAAATCTGAAAAAGCTATATAATCAAACTGATAATTAGAAATTCGAAATTTTTTATGAGCCTGCTTCTTTAAATTAATTAAATTTCTGAGAGATGGGTTTGACCAAGTTATGGAATGCTGGTATTGAAGGTTTAATTTTACTTTAGGAACAAAAATATCAATAGAATGGTTTAAATTATCATAACATTTCAAAATGGATTTTTCTAAATCAAGGTTTAAGATTTTATAGCTTAAATCTATATTGGACAAAAATTAAATTAAGTTATTAATATTCGTATTATTAATATTATGAATAATAGGACAAAAAGACTCAGGGACCACTATCGAGACTAAAATAGAATATATAAAGTCAAGTGGCGGATGATAAGAATCAATAAGAGGTGTAAGTGAACAATCTACTCGTGTAATATCAATATTTGTATTAGTTAATACTAAATCTAAAATGTCATTACGGAAATTACAAACATTATTAACTTGTTTTAGACCTAAATAAAATAAATAAGATTGTATAAACACAACTGCAACTGGATCATTATATGAAGAATAATCCGACCACGGAAAGCCAGACAAATTAAAATCACCGATAATTAGGACATTTAAAATAGAGTAATTATGAATAATATTTTCAACTATCTCACAGTGCTTCATATATATATATATCTTTAGATGAAGAATATATATATATATAATAATATATAGGAACATCTAAGGCATCCCTACCACATGATATTTCAACCACTGCATCTGTTGGTTATTGTAATAATGAGACTACGATGGCAACAACTGTATCTGAGCCACCTTGAAAAAGACAAAAACAACTTTTATTGTCAAATAGGTAATATTCAATTATTGTTATTAAATTGCATTAAGATTAATTGTAAGCATGTGTATTTTTGTATAAAATTTAAATTTATTTATAACTTAAAGGAGTTTATTTTTTAATTTACAGCTTTGATATTTTCAAACTGGTTTGGATATATCAACCTCTGTAAGGTTTAAGAAACAATAGTTATGTTGTTTAGTTAAATACTTCAGGCTAAGTATACAAATTGTGTATAAGTATATTACAACAAAATATGTTATATCTTAAATAGTATTATTTAAAAACAATATTAGCACTTAATGGTTAAATCAAATACAGTAAAATCTCATTAAGACGCTCTCGCTTAATACGTGGATTTTTCCCGGTCCCAGGTACTTGTACACTTTTAACATTGAAAAAAACCCGCTTAATAAGCCACCGCATAATACGCTTTAATTTCTGGCTTCTCAAACATTTTAAAATTAAAAAAAACCCGATTAATATATTCAGCGATAAGAATTTCATTAAAACGTTTATCTGTTATCGATAGAAAAATTGATATTTATTATTAACATTAAAGTTTTAAAACAAAAATACCGTAAGAAATTAGTTCAACGGTATTTACGAGAAATGGAATCTATGATCGATGAAGAAATCCCCAAAATCAATGTTTTAGATGCTATTCATTATGTTTCAATCGCGTGGGATGAGATAAAACCAGAAGTAATTAAAAACTGTTTCAACAAAGTCTACTTTGGTAACGTCTCACAAGAAGATCCCCACATTTTGAACTCAGACGAATTTTGGGACTTTGAAGAATCTTATCCAGGCTACACATCCATTGACGACCAATTGATAATGAACGAGGCCCTAGAACTTGAAGAAATTATCAATCAGGTTACAGTTAACGATGAACTAGATGAGCCTAATGAAGATAAGGAAGAATACTTTCCACCACTTCCGTCAATCGCTAGTACTGTACAATCAATATCTACATTGAGACAGGCACTCCCTGCAACTGATGGCTCTGAAAACATGCTTCTATATCTAGGTAGGATGGAAAATTTCTTATTGAATAATTATAGAAATAATGTACTAAAACAACCAACCATTACCACTTTTTTTGATACAAAAAATAATAATTAAAAAATATGTTCCTAATAATAATTTTTTTGTATGTATATTTGATGTTTTTTTTTTATTAATTTTAAATATGTACAACTTATGTTACTGTGTAATACATAACAAATCACATTATAAAAACTTTTCTTATTTATTTTATCTATTATTACATTTAAAACGCTTTTAATAGGCGGGATATCGCCTATAACGCTATCCCGCATAATGCGCGGTTTTACGATTTCCCCTTCGAGAGCGTCTTAACGAGGTTTTACTGTAGTTGATATTTTTAGTTATCAGGAGAATTGTAAATTCTACTGTTTTGAATGATAGTTACAACTTATAAAATAATACACTTGGCGTATGGATAAAGTATGACCGCCGGAAAGCATATACGAATAATTATCGATAGTATAGAGTACAGACTACAGATTATTCGAGTTATTTAGTGGTATCGATTATTCGATAGTTTTGATTATTCAATAATATTATTCGATAGTATATATGAATAATCGAATGTTAATCGATAGTACAAATTATTCATTACCACCCATCAATAGTTCTGAGTCGACGACCACCGTGTTTACCGCGCACGTCGTGCAGGAAATCATACTAAACAAATGCGTGTACCCGGTAACCAATAGACCCGGTTCAACAAGGTAACGACGGAGCGTGTGTGTATGCGTGTGTGTGTGTTGCAATATCTGACCGAGATCGAAAAAATATTTCCGTAACGGTTTATCGCGTGCACCGTTGTACGGTCGCGGTATCCGATCGTTACCGTTCCGAACCGAGACGACGAGAACGACATTGCACCTGTCCGCCGCACGGGGTTCTGCACTCGGGTGTTCGCCATGTTCTTGGATGATTCGTTTGTCGATCCGTCCGCGGACGATTCGAATATCGAAACGTTGCTGTACTCGAACATCAAGCCCAAGTTCGTGTTCGGCCTGGTCACCGGAATTTCAGGCAACTGCCTATACCTAAACGACCACGTGATCGTGTACCCGGCGGCTGGAGTGGTGGTCGTCCACGACCTGGACGCGCACAGCCAGAGGTTCGTGTATCCGAAAGATCCGCGGAGAACCATCACCGCAATGGATCTGAGTCCGATGAGGTACGTGGCCGTAATGCGCGTGTGTCCGTGGACAGGACCGGCTCGAGTAAAAATAGTGCACTGGGCAAAATCAAATTTTGTTACCTCCGAAAGAAAAAATAAAATAATAATAAAACGAGCTCTTGTTTTAACTCAGTTCCTTCCTCTATTTTTTACGTAATATCTGTTCAGTCATTGAATACGACAAAAAATTAAATGATACATGGTCAATGTAATCGAAACTAATGTTGCTGAATATTGAATTAAATTTTGTTACTGTTTTAACAATTAGAAAAGTTACAAGAACACTTGAATAGTAACACGAGTGTCTGAAAAAAGATGGTGTATTTCGTCGTGAGAATGAATAAGTTTTCTTTTTTTTCAAGCTATGTGTTGGCTGTAGCGACCGTTGCAGAGAATGATGGTGGCGGTCATGATGATGACAAGGGCAAGATTGAGGACTACGCAAAGCCAATTGTTAAGATTTACGACTTGGAGTCTCTTAGCGAAAAGCACGTGTTCGTCGAGCCGGAAGGAGAGTGGCAAAAATTTGGCCAACGACGGTTTACCAAAATCCGGTTTCAAAACGACAACGTTCACTTAGCAGCGCTCGTCGTCGGCGACGACGGCTCAGATTGCGGGTTTTACTTTTACGGCTGGAGAAACTCAAAGGTTGAGACGTACATACGGATTGACGGTTTTGTAGCCGACGTAAGCTCAATGTTAAATATAAATAGTATACGTGAAGTTTTATAATAATATGGGAAAAAAATATACAGAGAAATTCGTTGAATAGATATAATATATTCACCTTTTTCAATTTAACATGTTATTATAAATGGCCATCCGTCACGTTTACAATATATTACGCAGTTGAACTTTTTTTTAACGAAATAGGTACTTATTTTGTTTGTAATCTTTGCACATATTTGTCTACATAAGTTTGTCTCTGAAAAACAATTCAATGTTTCTTCGTTTAATAAGTAATATTATTCGATTGCAATCCCAAGAGAACTCGTGTTATTTCTGAAACTGTTGAAAGATATTCTATCAAAGTAGGGTTTTGAAACATTCTATCTGTAACCGATGCACGAATAAGATATAGTTATTTTCGAATCATTTGTTGGGTACTTTAGGTATAACTTTATCTTTTGATAAACTTGGAAAAAATTAGCATTTTTGTATAAAGTATTTCTTCTTATGGTTAAATTTATAAAAGTTACTCTGTTATAATAGCTACGAAAGACCATATATGACATGAACAAATTAAAATATATTCGTCATTAAAACGTGACTGAAAATGTGATCGTTGAGAAAGTACACCTAAAGCCATGTTGTAATTGTACCATACGATCTTGCATACATTTTAAGGTATCTGGGCAACTAGGCGAACAACTGTACCCTTGCATTATTGTAGGTGGCTATGAATCCGTTTGACTTATCATTATGCTGTTTCGCGGGAAGAGAATTTTTCCAGTTTATGACTAAAACCGAAACGGGTTGGTCGCAGTACGGTTTCCGCGAAGCCGAAGGTATTGATTTTACATGCGTGTGTTGGTTGTGCAGAGACAGGTAGGCTATAGCCTGTAATACGCATAAGCATGTATCTACGAATATATTATATATCGAGGAAAATGTTTAAATTTGATAAAAACTAAATATTAGATAAAGTCAAAGTGGCGAAAAAAGACCAATTTTTCATTTAATACACCTTAAGTTTTAGTATATTTCAGTTTTACCTAGTTTTTCTAAAATTTGAGTTGAAAATAGTTTTTAAATAAATAGTAATATTTTTTACAGTAAATTTTAATTACCAATATTTAAATATAATCATATTTTAAAAAAATTAAAACCTTTATTAAGTATTAGAACCATTGTAAATTGCATAAATTCTTATTTTTTTTATAATTACATAAATTAATTTGAACATTGTCCTGTCAATCACATCAAAAGAATCATGAAGTATCTTTTTTAATAATATTCTGCATTGATTTCTTCCAGGATTAATTCGTTTCTCTCGATACTATCACACTCGAGTCATTAAAATTAAGATGGTAATGTAATATAAATATGAGAATGGCCCTTGTTATAAGTGAAGAAAAAAAAATTAATATTTTTGATTTCTCATCCCTCATTTTGTTCGTTATTATAAGAAAAAAATTGAGTTAAATTTTATCATGATTACTAACCCTCTTCACGTACTACAAGGGGTTGAAAAATTGCAACTAGAGTTGGTTTGTCATTTTTTGAATATAATCAATAAACTATTGAACTTATCGTAAAAATGTACATAACTTAAATTTCTTAATATTTATATTTTTAATAAAAAACATGCCTATTCAATTATTCATATATTATTTGAAAAATAATAAAATATCGAATATTTCCATGTATAAATGGTAAGAAATTAAATTTTCTAAAAAAAAGGTATTAAGTATAAATAACATTGATTGATTGTTTTATTAGAAGATTCTTTGGCTTTAATCCAAAATCCATTTTTACCTATATATTATGAATTTTACAATGATATAATATAATTAACGTACAGATGTTTGGCGGGTACGACGGACGGTCGAGTGATATTGTTCAAAAACGGTTTGTTCCAATCGATGTACTATGTGGACGAGGTCCATGATATAGATGTAACAATCAAATCAAAATCCGAAAACTTGAGCATCATCATATTATCCGAATTTGAAATGAAATCCAAGAGCGTCCGGAGTTGTATAGCTTTTGAATACGGTTTGATAGTCGTGGCGGGAGAATTTAATATTTACCATTTTCAAAAAAGAGACAATGGAGAAAGGTTAGTAATAAACATATTTGTCAAAGTGTGTCAGTGATTAACATTTATATATTTAAAAGCACAACTCTAGTCCTTTTTAGAATGTAGTTCTGTAATAATATTTCATGGCTATGAGTTATAAGTATTTATTTATACTTGAAATTCAAGTACATATATCTAAATAAGTAAGCGAAGAGAAAAAAATTTAAATATTTATTAATCATATGTGTACATTTGTAAATATTAATTTTTATTTATAGTTGTTTGAATATATTATTATTTTTTTATTGAAGTTGTATCTATACATTTTTAAATTATAAGGACATCCAACCATATTACTGATGGTTACAATTATTACTAAGAGTTAAATAGAAGCCTAACCTGTTTGACATGTCACTTTACATAAAATGGTCGCACGTTCATACCGTATACACGTTTCACCGGTCAATTTTACTAATTTTTTTTTTCTCTCGCAGATATATGAGAAATAATATGTATGTAAAACACAATCATCGTCATTTGAAAACGCTGGAGATCGAGGGTGAGTCACCATTGCATTTTGTGGAGAGTGTGTGCATCAGTCCGAACAGCAAAATACTGACGTGTGTTACAAAAAATGCCCAACTGCACTCGGCTCCATTGCATTATCGGCAGAAGAACTTAGAGGACGACGATGAAGATCTTTTTGTATGATAACAGTTGGCGTAGTATTATTATTGCTGTCGGGAAACAAATATAGATCTCAAATAGGAGGGAATGGGGAGGATACGGAGCATTTTTTTTTTTTTTTAATTAGGTTAACTTAATTTTTTTCCAATATCAAGTGTGATTACTCATGTTGTCTAGCATGTACATAAAATTAAGTTTTTTTTTTTTTTGTGAAAATCACAATATATTGATAATATCACCTATCATTTTTCCCAATATAGAATTCAATCATCGAAATCCAGCCGTTTCATGAAGAATTACACCACGGTGGCGTGGGAAGCTTGTCAACAAGTCTGTGGAGACCACTTTTGATGACCGGTGGCAAAATCGATTTTACCGTTAAGTTATGGGACTACGCCAAATGCACATTGCTCTTGTCCAAGCACTACTATTATCAGGTGCTCAGCGTCTCATTACACCCGACAGCTTTGTACTCCGTGGTGGCGTTTACGGGTCATGTGGAATTTCAAATTATTCGAATCGACGATTTAGTTCCGTTGAAACATTTCCCAATCATGGACTGTAGCGTGACGGGCTTCAGCGGTTCCGGACATATGTTTGCCTTGGCCAAACCCAGCGGTGAAATCGAAATTTACAGTACCCTTAATTTAAAGAAATGTTTTTCGTGTGGAAGCCACTTAAGTCCTGTGAGTAATGCTTTTATCTGCACAGATAACCAATCAATATATTGATGAAAACGGAAGCCAAAACATTTAAAATGAAAAGAAAAAAAATTAAAAACGTGCATTTGACACTTTTCAATAGGTCTGTGTTTAACACTTTTTTTTTCCGAAAGAGAAGTTTGTCTTAGAACTCAATTTTAATTTTTACACGTACGCATGCGTATTTCGAAAATAATTAAATAATTAAAATGTTTTTAAAAAAATTGTTTAATTTGTGAATTTGCGAGGATGTTATAAGTTATTAGGTATTATAATTATAAGTTAAAAATTCTAATTTTACATTTCTAAGAATAAAGAGTTTTTCATGCAATTATCCAGTAATTTATCAATATAATGTGATTATAATGTAATCTTCAGCAGTTTATAATTTATAGCCATTTTCGTCCCCCTTAAGATGGTAAGAAACTATAGTATATAGTATCTGTCTACCACGTGCACATACGGTAGATAACTTCATCATATTCTTCATAATACACCGATTTATCCAATGACGTAATGAGAATTAAAAAAAAACAGATTACGTTTTCAGTTTGCTTGAGATTGCGAATTTACAATGTTTAAGATTTATACACTGTAATTAAAATTAAAAAATTAAGAAATATACACCCATTATTGATAAATCCTAGTCTACGAATTGAAAATATGGAAACGTCGGTTTTCAGTGTCGACATCAAGATGAAAATTAATTTTTATAACTCTTATCACATCAGACCAATTGATTAGTTGGAATATAAAGAACATTTAAATCATTTTGTGATTTACGTGTTTGATAAACGACTACGTGACAATTGATTTTAACCCAAGGAAATTTCCTCGGGATATTTTACGATTTATTAATATCTAATTATCCGTGTATTATATTCGATCGGAAAATTCGATTTTTAACAGATTGGAACATTGGTCTGGTCTCATCTTGATAAGAGTATAATCGTTTATGACAAGGCAGGTGCCCTGTATGCGTTCCACCCAGTAGACGGGCATGTACTTATGCACATTGTTCCTTATCCAGATGTAACTATCACGGATTTAGCAGTGACAGAAGAAATCAATAAAATGTATTTTATCGCGGAGGACGGAATTATAAGAAAAGTCGACGATAACAAGGTTTGACATACTCAAAATATAACATTTCGCTTTTAAATGTACAGTGATACTTATATCTAAAAAATCGGAAGGAGGAGGGAAGAATTTTACAAATTCATATTATTATGACTTCAGAGTTTGATACCACTGTTAACCACTGTTCGGTTTTATGTGGAATACTTACACATGACAAGTAAGACTGTCATTAGTCTCGAAAGTTTTTTTTTTCAATAATTAGTTTTATATACGTCGAAAATTAAAATAGTATGATTACGTTATTTTCCTTGTTGAGTTTGAATTTTATTTTTGGTATTTTTGGTGACTCACTTTCAAGGAGATTTCATTAAATTAACTACGACATTTATAATCCATGAATATAACCAGTGGTCAAAACTAACTGAAACAGTATACTTGTTACACAACTTTTTGATGTTGTACTTCCATCTCAACACCAAATGCATTGGTAAAAATAATTTGTGGGGGCTTCATATATATAGGTAATAATTATTTTTATTATTACCTATTTATTTATTATCTGGGATTTTGGCAATGGGTGAGTTTGAATCATCAAAATTCCAGTTACCTACGCTACTGCTCAGTACACTATATAAATCTAACTCCATTATGACGTAATGATAATTATTAAAAATGGAAATATACTATTTATTCGTACATTATTTAATAATACTGATTGCATTTGCATTGCATTATTAATTACAAGTACATATGCGGATCTAAAAATAAATAATTACTAATTGCTAATATCTTCATTTTTTTTCATTTAAGGTGGTTCGTGAAATAAATGTCAACCAAGGACCATTACATGCACTATCCATTTCCAAATCAAACAGAGTATTATTCTTGGCTACTAAAAATGGCGTTATTATGTCTGTCACATTATCAGTAATTAATAGGTTGTACGCTTATTTTACAGTACACAATCATAGAATTACAAAGGTATACATATTATCAATGTTTTAATGCTCTAATTAGGGGATAAATTTGATCAATAATTTTGTTTCATATAACTAGTTCAACAGTTTAAAACAATTTCCTTTTAAAATTTTGTTAAAATCTAGAAATAATATAGTTATTATTTAAAATTTGTTATTTTCAAAATTTGAAAAATACTTTGAATACTTTATGATTTATTGCATTTAATGTAATAAATCATAAAGTATTTAAATGCATGCATATTTACACATACACATACACACATATTATATATTAAATATTTTAGTAATATTTATTTTAATGCAATTTAAATTGATCATATATTAACTATTAAACCGTATTGACAAAGATGTGTTTAGCGATGGACGGTTCAGTCTTGATTTCTTGTTCAGAAGATGGGAGTATGTGCATATGGGAAGTTGAAGAGGTTGTGAACAAGAAAGATAATATCGATGATCGCTTTAAGTATTTCGATGATTTATTAGTCAAAACGTTAGAGCTTGAAAAAATAAATAGAGATAAGATTGAAATAAGAAACTCAGTGGATTTGTTAGAGGAAAAAAATAAATACAATATAAATAAATTTAAATATTCCAAAGAACAGGAATTAAACAACTTAAAAAAGATGAATGCAGATGACATTGATAAAACTAGAAGCAAACTTAATGTAATGCATTTGCGTACTAATAATTCTTTAAATAATAAATTTAATGAAATAATTTACTTTAGTTCGAAAATCAAATACAAAATGAAGTTTTATGTAAGCTTGAAAATGAAGTAACTGCATTAAAAGAAGCTAATATATTGAGTTTGGAAAACTTGGATGTTCAATATACAAGAAAACTTATGTATAAATATAACAAATATTCAGATTTAGAAAATAAAACAGCTGAATTCATATCTAAACGAAAAAAGTATTAACTTTTTCTACGTTCTCCTAAAATATAATATAGTAATTATTTTTTTTCACCGACTGAGTTAGAAGTATAGATGAATTGAAACTGAAATTTAGCAACGAATTACAGAACACGATTGCGAACTTAGGAGAACAATTTAAGGATAAGCAAGAAGAGATGTTAAAAGTACGTATTTTTACTATTTGGGAGTCGTTGTTTGTAATACAAAATAATTATAACGTTGTTTATTAGTTGAGAGATAAAGAAATTAATGAAAAAAACAACCTTCGAATGTTGGTGGGTGAAACTGAAAATGATGTAGATGAACATGTTTTGGATAAAAAAAATGCATTCATTGCTAAACTTAAGAAAATGAAAGAATTAAATCTAAAGGCTTCGTATGAATTGGCCGTAGACAAGATTAAATATAACTCGTACAAACAATTTATTTAGCTTATACTATTATTATTTCAGTATAGTTATCATACTAATTATTGTTTAGATTTTTGGAAGACAATTCAGAGTTAATGCGTTTAACTGATAATGCCGAACAAGACTTTAATGAATTACAATTGTCAATCAGCGAAATAGCTAAGAGAATAACTATTTTGAAGAGATCATTGAAAAACGAAAGTGAGAATATTTTAAAAAAAGATATCGAAATTAATGATATTTACCAAAAAGCATCAGAGTTAGAAAAAGAAATAAATGTAATAACTGAAATCAATGCTGATTTGCAAAAAGTTAGTGATTCATTGACAACGGAAATAAAAGACACAAAAAATGTGATCGACAAAGTAATTACAACTTTTTGTATAGCAAAATATTAATAAAGTATTGAAAATATGTAATATTATGCAAATTCACGTAAATATAGGTGGAAAATCAGTATAATAATATGATTAAAAAAAAAAAGTTTGTGAAATATTATTTTACTAAACTCGAAGATTATAAAAATGACGTAAAATCTAAATTAGATAAACATAAAAGCCTTATACGCAATACGAAGAAAAGTATCAATCAAATTGAAGTTGACTTACGTTTAGCTAGTCAAAATTACAATAATGATAATGATAATAAGGCAGCACTGACAGTAAGTTAAAGCTTAAACATGATACTTATTACTTAGTATAACAAATCATTTTTTTTGAAATGAACAAAATATTGTTTAGACATTTTTCAATAAATACACGGGAGATTTAACGATTCAAAACGAAGATATAGGAGCAAGAAATGAATTGCTTAGGCAAATAAAATTATTAGAGGATTCTATTTCGAGACTAAAGAAAGATGCACAATCATCTAACTATAAATCCGAATCAAATTATTTGATAATGAAAGAAAACATGAAACTTATTGATGAAATTTCTGATCTGCGAAAAGATTCCCAGAATTATTTAACCCAGTGTATTAATTTAAAACGTACACTACTAAAAATAACACATCCTAACCAAAGAACATAGAAAAATGAGTTGTTAAAATGTGAAACTTGATAATAAGTTTTAGGAATTGAAATATAAATTAAATATAATTAAAATAAAAAATTATAAAATTAATTAAATGAGCTGGAAATATTAAAAATAAAATGAAATTGTTTTGTGGTTATACAATTAAAATAATAAGTATTATAATATATAAATAATATAAATAATTTATTAATAATGACTAACTATGACAAACAATATTCATAAAAAAAAAAATGTAAGATACAAGAGTAATAATGCTTCTCTGAAATGTGTATCAACTACTGATATAATATATCATAATAATAATAATAATAATAATAATAATATTGATATATTATATCAAAATATTTTTGACCTGTTTTAATTTAAAAGTTCATCAAGCGTAAAAAACATTAAATATAAAAATAAACTGAAAGATATAATTAAATATTAATTTTAGTTATTTTTGATTAATTTATTTTATTTTTGTTGTAATTATTCATTTTATTTATATATTAAATGAATTATTTTTACCGGATGATGACTTCTGTAAATGAAAGCCGGCCTTATATTTTTACATTCCATTCACCAATAATGCTTTAGACAAGAATTTTTACTTTTATATATTATACTTAGACAAGTTCACAAATGTAGCGAGACAAATGAAATATTTAATTTATTTTTTTACAGATTATCGATTTTTGTCATAAGTAGTATAAAAAATTCCAATAGTTATTTAATATAGTTTTTAAAAAATAAAAGTAAAGTTATTGTGTGGTCTTCCAAGTAATAAGTAGATACTTATTTATTTTTGTACATTATAATACAGGCTTTATATAGAAACTTAAATTACATATTTAAATTTAAATTATTAAATTCATTAATTTATTATTTTATAATGCATTTTGAAAAAATTAACAAGCAGTCCCATAGTAAAGTTGTTTGACATCTTCGAAATACACCAACATGAAATATTCGAGTAGGATTGTTATACTAAACAAGATTATATTTTATTTTAAGTTTAAAATAAATTCAAACATAACAATTATTATCTTATTATAATTCTTTGTTGATTGTTAACAAATTTTAGTTGTGAATTTATTTATTAAAATTACCATTCATGATTTATTGCATGAAAACTGCAAAAATTGAACAGTGAATTATGCATTTTTAGCATACAGCAGAATTTTGCATTTTAACCTAAATATACAATTGGTTCAAAGTATAACATTTTAATATTAATTATCCAACGTATTGAATAAACAGTTATAATATATCATCCGGTAAACATAATATTCACGTTATTAAATTATATATTTTATTGTGAATTATTTGATATATAACATATACTCGATTGACCCTCTTAGTCCTTTTGTATAATCATCAGTTTTTCAGTTCGCTCATTAGAGTATGTGTACACAATCAAAATCTACCTGTGTTTTCAAAAAACACGAGTCTGCTGAAATTGTGGTTTCCACTATGTGTATATTGTATTACTTGAAAAAATATAGTTTTGTGCGTCAATTAATAACTATGTACATTTCATACACAGATATAATATGTATTTTATGCTATGAGATTGTTTAAATCAAATGTTATAGGTTTTTGGGAAAATAACCTTCCAGCAGTTCAAAGTAAAAGATTTCGTTTAAATTTTTTATGTTCTTTTAGTTAATATTGCTTATACCGATGTATTTGTATGTTTGTGTTTCTGTGATATGGGTAGCTCTCATATCGTGAGGACTACATTATAACAATCGATTAGACAACTACTATGATTTTTGCTAAAATAATAAATTTCACTTAGCTAAATCAAATTAACTAAACGTAAAATAATTCAGACAACAACATTAATAATTTAAATTTAGTTCTCCAGAGAAATATGAGTATTCGTCAATACAGGTCTTAGGTGGAATATAGTGCTGTCAAATGGTTATTATTATTTTTTGTTTAAATTTATATATAGAATAATTTAACTGATTCCATACATGCAAAAAAGAAGACAAGAAAGAAGAAAATAAGAGGTATCTTAGCGGAGGAAAGGACTAATATTATTATAATATTATTAAGTTACCTGTAGTTACTGAATCAGTACCTTTAAAGTATTATATTTATTATTTTTTGTTTTGGGATTACCTGTAATTATTTTGCATGAAAATTCAGAGGACTATGATTTTATGGTCACATAGAAGACAACCATGGGTGGATAGGCCCATAGGGAAAATGGATTTTCCCTGTGGGCCCTCGCCCTATATTGTGTCGTTGGCCTCCTCGATATCATTAATTTTTTCATGTAAATTTAATTATTTTATTTTTTTATAGTTAAATTATTTAAATTAAATTAGGATGAGTAAATATAACACATTTTTTATAAGCGAATTTTTTTTTCATTTTGGTGGCACCATTAAAATATTTCCCTGTAACAAAAAAACTACCTATCCACCTCTGAAGACAACTATAGTATTTATATTAGTATAAATAATGTCTTTATTTACTCGGACATGTAATATTAATTGAAAAATAATCTTATAGATGATACTACGATATAACTTATCTTGTAAACTATTTAAATTTACATCTCATTGAGTAATTTTCATTTTTCGTATGTTATCTGAATATAATCCATAGTCGTGAATGGAATGCTATTTTCTCTTCAAATTGTTTTTTTTTTTCACAATGACAATAAGCCAACAGTTACGCTGGGTCGAGGAAAGTTTTGCTCGTTATCCCGTAACAAAAGCACAGGACGTGTGGTAACAACGTTCACTGGATAGCGAACTCTGATGCTTAGGTATTGGAATGTCATACGTCAAATTGGACTAAGGCTGCTGGCAGTTACACATATATACTTGTATATATATATTTGGTATAAACGAGTTATACTTATCAATTAGCGGAAAATTAGGAAAATGAGAGTTTTCGTGTATCAATCAATAATTGTCCACACAATTTGTTTGTAATAACATATCAAATCGAAATTGTAATGTTTATGAATCTCTATAAACTAACAACGGATTGGTAATCCTATTGTTTGAATTACAGCGATGATCGAAAGAAACATGTTAATAAATTAACAATCGATAAAAAAATTATGTACATTATTACATATTATTATTCGCTTTATGGCCGCGAACCGAGTAAATAAATTCGTCTGCGATAAATTCCCGCCTCATAGTATTGAGTATTATAATTTGTTATATTACTCCAATAAAGAAATCATCGTATTTATACCAAACGAACAAAATATAAATGTATTGATGTATTGTATTTAAATTCCTTGTCTAAAATGTATTATAATCTTATAGTTAGTATTTAATTATCATTACACTTATATAAGATTTTCAAATGCGAACGAACGAAATAATGATGTGTTTTGTTAAACAAACAAGTGACTATAAAAGAAAAAATCTGAAAGCTGTGTACCGATTTCATACATTTTCTGCAAAAAAAACTCTGAAATTAGGTAAATTGAATGGGCTAAAAACACAACTATCGTTTTTATATGATATCTAAACTTACCGTTATAATTAAAAATTATTCACGTGCATATAATAGTGTTAATATTTGAATAATAATTATTTAGTAATAACATATCGTTATATGAAAATAATAATCACTATAGTTAATGATATTATCTTTGACGAAATCCATAGTTGGATATTCAAACGATTTAAGTTTTTTATTCTTTCTAAGCTTTGGCTGTTAACATTATAGTCAGTGGCTTTCGGTTCAGTATAGAAATGTACACGGGTGTGGTAACTCTTTTTTTTTTGTCTGACGATTTTCCGTATGCAATAACCAAACATTTGAATCCCTCCGAGACCCACGACATTGTTAAGCAATAAAATAAAAGGAACGATGTATATATATATATATATATATACATCAAGTATAGGGGTTTGAAAAAAATAACTATTGATTGCCAACGAGATACTATTGCCCCAAGGTGGTAACACTTTAACATACTGTATAACAACTATGCGCACTAGCTTAGTGGTGTAATAGTACAGTCCTCTCATACAAAGACAAATAATACAATTGTATATATATATATATATATATATATATATATATATATATACTTGCTGTATTGAATTTTACTAAGAAACATATATAATAGCACATCCGTTCAATTTTACTTATTATAAAATATTATCCCGACATTATCTATTTGCCACTAAAACCGAAAAAACTGCACACGTATATGTGTGCTTACTATACAAATACAATTATAATATAACCTTTTAGAATAAGGGCCATTTTTACAGTTAGTTGGTTACAAATCGATTAGTTTATTGACGATCAAATTATGGTCATAGATTATAATCAGGTGGGGTTTGGCTGTGATTAGTTAACTAACATACAATATTTTCATTAATTTTGATTACTGTTGGTAATCATTTTCGTGATATTTGTTTTAATCTTATGAAATATTATTTCAAATTTAAATTATATTCAATATTGAATTTGTTTTTTTTACATCACTATTTTATATTTTTAAATTTAAATTTACTTCGATCATTATGGAGCAATCCCCTAGGTTAACAAATCGTGTATAATGCATATGTTAGGTTATGTTGCGTTGTTATGTTATGTTGCAGTTCTGTAATATATACCTATGTTATATAAATGTAATTTGTTGCATTTATACACTAAAAATGACCAAATATACATTCGAAATATTCACAAAACATATAAAATATGAATTTTAACTACAAGAAAGTAAATCAAAATATGCAGAATAAAATTTATTTTACCTATCTCAAATTTAAAAATTAAAAATTAACTAAAATTTACTAGCTGAATTATCCATCGTTTCCGAGTTTATGTAATGTTTTGATCTGGCAAGATTAAATATTGTTAATATAATTAACTAAAATTTAAATAAGACTGTTTAAAAAATATTTCTTATATATTAATTAGTTATTAAGCTGATTATTATCATTTGTTTTATTTATTACTGCTTTTGGCAGTAGCTTTGATTGTGTTAGTATAAACATATAGATTATGAATACCCGACTTTACTTGTAGTTTAAATTGTTAAACTGACCAAGAAATAACGTATTTCATTTTTAACCCCTATTACATTTTTAATTTAAGAAAATGAGTTACAGAGTATGTATGCTTCACCCGTGTGCATTTTTTTTTTATGT
The DNA here is from genome assembly GCF_003268045.1 of Sipha flava. Lineage (NCBI taxonomy): Eukaryota > Metazoa > Arthropoda > Insecta > Hemiptera > Aphididae > Sipha > Sipha flava. The sequence continues at coordinate 1,025,220 of NW_020271753.1, read as the reverse complement.
TACCCTATTATACTTATTAACTTTAATAGATATAGAATAAAAAAATAATAATTTATGATAATTGTATAGTAAAACTTCTCTATAAACTACATTTGATGCATTTCCTGTTGGTGCAGATATAACTAAACTTGTGGGCGTACTTATTCTGGAGTATGCCACATAAGAATCTCTATGTAAACAACAATCTTCTCTTACATCAATCCCTGAAATTTTCAATGTTTGACTTAGTGATTTTTTTGACTTTGATATTTATTGTCATTATCTAAGTCCACGTTAAATTAGGTCAATAGAAAAAAATTGCAATTTCGTAAATATTTGAGCTCTAATTATATGACAGATTATTATTAAATTTATGAGAAATATGAGTTTTGAAAATATAATTTGATAACTTGAAATAGTTAACAAAATTAACTTATCAATGTTTAACCAACCACCGTACAACTGGCCATATCTGTACGAATTGAGAATAATTAGCATTAATTTTAAGACTAAAACTTATTACAGAGTGAAGTCTATTGCTAATGTGAACGAAGAATTGAACCAATGTATGGTTATATTGTATCATGTGGCAGAAGAAATTAAAAATTACCAAAATATAATGAGTTATATTTACACGTGGTCTATTTAAATCATTAAGTATGGATTATTACGTAGTGTTTATGAACACTTTTTTTTCCAGTAATATATGTAAAAAATCGTAATATAGATTCAATAATTAATATAGAAAATAAAAAAAGGACAAAATAAAAACATTTTCATAAAATCTTATTACCATAAGTTTTAGAATCTTTTGACCTTCAAAAATCATTAAAAATCTTAAACGTAAAAAAAATTAAAACCTTTAATTTTTGCTACTGAACCAAAATTATTGATTAAATAATCATTAATCAAGAATGAGATTATTTTCATACATATTTTATAGTATCACCACGATATTAATTAAGTTTCTTTATTAGAAGTTTTTTTTAAAGTATTTTTATTTAAAGAGGGTTGAATGACTTGTCAAACGTTTAACGTGGGTACGTCGGGTTGATGTTCGTTAGCAAAGACCTACAGCATGGTAAACGTGATATCTGAATGGTTAGTATAATATTACGTTGTTATCTGTCTCTCATTGTATACTATATGTCTGCTCTTAATGAATTATGTATGGAAGAAATCCTAAAAAAAAAAAATGTGTAACGAAATATTTAAATTTGACGTGCAAAAGTTTAACACACAATTTTTAAAAATTTTCATTCATATTATACTTATTAATATATCAAAAACCTCATTATAACTATTGTACTTATTACAAAATGTATTTATAAAATATACGTTTTAATATAAAATAAGAAGTATTCTGTAAGATAATCACTTTGCTTTAGTTCACCCATTACGCACACGATTAGTATTTACATGTAGATGTACAAGTATCGTGAATCATAGAAACATCGGATCATAATACTCATAAACTACTTATAACATGTATGTAAATTCGCATAATAAAAAATAAATGCGTTTAATAATGTCCAACCAAAGACATTTTATACACGTATATGTTTATTTAACCAATGAGTTTTCATATAAAACCACCATTGAGTGAACACCTTTACAGTGCATAACCCTGGACTTTGGAGTAGTACGGCTTCGAAGGGTAGGCTTTAGGTTTCAATAATATGAGCCAACTAACTGATTAAGCCAACGAATGTTTTTACTTCAGAGAGTAGCATCTAATGGAATTAATAAATGGAAATTTTAAATTGTTTACATGTACTGCAATGTAATACATTAAAAATTTTAATTACAAAACTTGTTTTCGAAGCAATTTTATAAATGAACGAATTACACAATTTTGTATGGAACCAACTGTAGTCAAACACCGAGTATATTTTGAAAACAATGTCGATACCATAATCTCAAGCATAGCCAATACGAAATCGAATTATTACAAAATATGACGATGTGCTAGGTCGTACAAGACCGTTCGTATAATACTGTATCTGCGCATATATTATTATTCGTGTACCTACGTATTTACAGTGCAATAAGATTATACTATTGTTTTTATCGCATATAGATACGTCAGCACAATATATATGTATAATAATATATACAATAATCATGTGCGACTATGTAATCGTTTTGAAATTGGGATACAAAATGTATACAACATATAAATGTATAATTCCATATAGTAGTATTACGTACTCGTCCAGGCATGTACTCGTGGGAAGGAGACGGGAGCAATCGTACCCTTCTATCGTAAAGTCCGTATTGTAGACTATCTTGTTACGTTATAAATATCATTTGTATTGTAATTTATTACATATATAATCGATAGTTTAAATTATGCACATTGTCAGAAGTGAAATAAAACTGTACATTTTATGTTCAAATTATTATTAAGACAGCACTGCAATTTCAAATATTATCAGCACAAACTAAAAAAACAGTCAAATATAATGATTTAGAAAAAAACCTGTGTTAAAATGTGATAAATACATGATGAGATGAAAAATTGGTCGCAAAAAATTGTTTCGCTTGAAAATAAAAGCACAAAACCACGTGTAACGAAATAACTTACGGGGGAATAAAATCAAATAATAAATCCCTTTTCACCGCGGTAAGGTCGCCTATACGTGCCGGCAACCGTCGGTTAATAATATTCACGGCTCGAGCATTGGATGTGCACGTTAGTTTAGTTTTCCGACGCAACGAAACCATTTTTTTTTTTTTTTTGAGAATTCGCGCACGAGAAAAAATCAAAAAAGTCTCACGGAATTAACATTACGTCATGATCAGACATTATCGTTCTTAGATGCGATACACTCTTTGGATATGTATATATATACGTGTGTGTATATGTGTGTGTGTATGTGTGTGTGTGTAGAAAAAAAAAAGAGGTGAAAAAATCCGTATCGTTTGACAGAACCGATAGTGAAGCACCCTCATCTTCATTCATTAATACGTCTCCCGGAAACCCGCTGAATATTTATATGTTGACATTTGACGCCAGCAGCGGCGGCGACGGCGGCTATAATGCGCGCGTCTCACCGCAGGCAGTGGTATAACATTATAACCTCTTCGACGTCAAAAAGATGATGGAATATCGAGAGGCACACGCCATTGACTCCTTTCACGGAGCTTTTTACCCTATCTGTTTCGGTTGGTTTTTCTTCTCGCCGAGAAAAGTATAATGTACAGACACCAGCAGACCTGCGGCGAGACGGAGACACTACAAATATATATATACACACACACACACACACACACACCGTGTACGTGGTATAATGTGACTTGAGCTCATTAACGACCTCGTGTATACGTATATACACGTGGATACAAAAACCTTATTATATTATTTTATATTATAAACGCTTCGTCGTTTAACCCGAAACGCCCGTCATCGTCGCGGATGAGCGCGCGCGCGTGTGTGCAGACGGTACACGATGATATATTTAACGTTATGTACGCGAGAAAGATGTCGTAAAAGATGCGAAATTAATTCTTACGGGTTCTGAGCGAGGCTAACCGTGCGAAGACGTTGTCGTTTTCGCATCGTTTTCACTGTTGCGGCAAACGTGAACACGACGTGGAACGTACGATTATTACAGTCGGCGATAGATTATCATTGTGTTTCGGGACGTTTTCGCGCGCGGGGGGGGGGGGGTCAAAAATCAAATGCGTTTCGGCACACGACGCGCAGACTCCTTGATCGTTGGTGTTATCTCTTCAGATTCCTTCCGACGGCAGTCCCGTTCGTGCTGATCACGGTCTTGCTAGAACATTTTCGTCCATCGATTTCCATCGTGCGCGTAGTAAGCACATAACCTACGCGTCCACGAGAATTCGAGGGGGTGAAAAAAGGGCAATCACTCCGGGCTTCAACGTTTTAGAGATAAAATTTCTTTTGGTTTTCATGCCTGGTTATATTGTAAAAACAATACTTAAATTTGATAGGCAGAATCCATTCTGAGTTCATTGTTACACTGATGGGGAAAAATTAAATTCATCGACCATAAAATTATTCGTCTGGTAATATTGATCGATTCCGCGTAGAATATGTAGAATAATGTCTGTCCGGGATTGCGGACACGATTTAAAATTTAAACTTGTAATCCCTCGGATCGTGACTGCGACTGAGTAATTAAACATAAGTCATATTTTAATTTAGTGTTATTGTTTTTTTGTATTTGTATTTTTTTATTGGGAGGGGGGGCAGTAAAGTATTTGCACCTGGGCGAGTTTTATCTGAACGCGGTGCTGTTATGTAAAGTGACATTTTCCTCTGTAATATATTGTAATATTGTAATGATATGGTCCGTGAAATCAGATTCCAAAAGCTTTCCTCGGAAAGCTTTCAGACGAGGAGCTTCGTGGCCGTTTGCTAGAATCTGAAAATAATTCCGAGACCCGAGACTACATAAACGTATCGCCGCCGAATCCGCGTGCACACGTGTATCTGAACGTAACCGCTCCGATTGTTCAAAAATTTATTTTGTTGTTTGTGGTCCAACAACCGAAATCGAAAAGGAAATCAGTGTTAGTCGACTCGCGTTCGAGGTAATGGGCAGCGGCAGAGAGGATGTGAAAGTCATCTTTTTCCGTTATAGCCCCAACAGCTCCAGGACGCAGGAGGTTTTTTGTTTTTATTCGTTTTTTATGTGTTTTTCTATTGAACCAACGATAAAGTTGATACAGCTTCTCCTGTCGAGTGAAAAACATGCGAATACATTCGTGCACGACATGTTATCGAACACACTCACGTACGACGAGCGTCCGGAGGACGTAGGCCGGGCGGTGCGACACGCGTTAATATCGCGTTATTACATTATTGCTATTGCATGGAGTTACATTTGTGTAGGTGAGCGCGCGCCGCGCGCGCGCGCGTGCAACACGACTGTCAGGACGTGTCAGCCGGGCGTGCTTTTGCTGACATCCGCGAGACGCGACGCTAACAAAGGGCCTACGCGCGACAACAAATGAGGACCGTTAGCGCGCAAATAAGGCCAATAAACGACGAGAGAACGTATGTAGTGCGTGCGGGTGCGAGCGCGGGACGCGTGTGCACAAGCACCGGCAGCGGTGCGCGGGATTTCGCTGAAAGCGTTGTGCGCTATAGAACCGTTACAGACTATTGCACACCGGCAACGTTAGTCAAAGCGAACATCCGACAATTTTTCGTCGGTTCCGGAGAACGTACTCGATCCGAGGGTGGGGGCGATACTCTCCGTTATTATTATTGTTTTTTTCGTTCTTTCGCTCGCAACGGTTTTGCGCACGGCCGCCGACGATTTGGTCCGCTGCCGAGACGCGGTTTACGTTTGTTCGTCGGCCAACGTAAAAGGACGTAAAAGGACACGCGATCGCGGTGTAGTAAAATTCAATAGTTGATAGGCACCTGCGCTTTCTCCTTGTCGCGATATTGCGTTTGATCGCCCCCGACGAAGTCGTCCATCGGGCGGGGGGAAGGGCGAAACGTGTCCTCCCTTTGGCTTTTCCATGATTACCACGCGTAAAACGTTATCATTTAAACGCATTAAAAGACACGTTTATCGTCAACTTTTAGAACGCATAGAACTCCGATACACATTACCATAGTATTTTTGAAACATTAAAAAATATTACCAGTGCTTTAGATATTGAGATAAAAATACCGAGACTTTCGGGCTAACAAACAAATCGGTCATAACATAGCGTTAAGACACTTGAAGAACATTGTAGAATTACGATTTTTCCGCCATAATCGGAATCTTTAATTCTTTAGAATCTTGTTTCTCACAAACCAATGAAACTCCGTTTGAAATAACTACATCAGAAATTATAAAATTAAGTATATGCGATGTAGATGTGGTTGCACACGGGATACGCAGATTGGAGAGAACGACGTGATACGGCACGCGTTTTAAACAACTGGTATTATTACGAGTATAGTAAGGTAGGTGCGTACAGTGCATGACGTGTGGCGACGACAATATATATATTTTTGTCTAGTTTATATACGTACGGCATTAAAAACGTTGCGCTTTGCGAGTTACGCCGTTCAAGTAGTTTTGTTCGGTCCGACCGGTGTACGATGAACTCGTTATAAAAAAAGTATCCGTTACGAAACAGCCCTATGCACCGCTGCAGGCGCGGATATAGAAATGAAAAAAAGGTGGGTGGGTGGCTTGCAAACTGAGTTACTGCCGCGATTTGTTGCGCGCACGTCGATCCGTACGAAGTATTTCTCGCGTCTAATTTTCTAAATATCCTAAGTACCTGTGTCCGACATGGTAAGGGACGGAGAGGCTTCAGTCCCCATAGACCCCCCCCTGTATCCACACTGCTGTGCTGCTGGACGGTTATCTCATCATTTACAAAACGCACCGTGAACCAAAACGCACCGTAAATCTGTCACTCTGCTCCGACTAGCAGAACGCTGTTGACGAACGTGCAGCGATCGAAACCAAACGAGACGGTAACAACATCGAAAACTTAAGTATAACGTACGCGCGGCACCACGAGTGGAGCAAACGGTCACGGAGAGGTGGACGGTAACAATGCGAAAATCGTAGAAGTGGCAAGTCGAAAATGTTGAAAGTTTAGTAGTGGTTAGAACGCGATTCGGTATGAAACATTACGGGGGATGTCACGTATCGTCTCATTAATGCGGAGCGAAATAACTAAAGCGAAGTTATATTAGAATACGGCAGTAGCGTATGTAGGTTTTCATTTCGGAGGGGGCCGATTATGTATTTGATTTTTGGGTGGAAGAGAAGGAGGAAGCACACTATCACGAAAAAAATTACTTTAACACTATAGACTTCTCGACTGTCTTTACACCATCAGAGAAAAAAGAAACTCAATTTTTTTAACGATTCATTATTTTTTAAAAGTATAAAACTACATTGTAATAAACAAATTTTTTATTAGAGTCACTAAAAATTCACCACATATTTTCTTAAAAGAATAAACATATTTTATAAATATAAAATTTTAAATTACCGCATAAGCAACATTCTCAGTGTCGCAACACATTTTCGGAAACCCCCAGCATTAAGACATATCCATGTTAAAAATAACAATCTTTAACAATGGTTTTTTCATTTCAGAGGAGCCCGGGCCCCCTCGCCCCCCTCCCATAAATACAACCCTGCGATACGGCATTATCGAGAACATCATCACGATTCGGAGGGTTGTACTTTTTACATTGTCTATTATTATTCTGTTCGTGCGTAAATTGTATTTTTTTTTAATATGTCACTATTTTATTCTCGTTACACTTCCAAACCGTTATAGGACATAGGGCACATCTGAAAAATTATAAAATTATACTTTTTAAGAGCTGTATGATCTACGAACAACAACAATTCGATCATTTTTAATAACTGATTACGTCTTTTCATAAAAAAAAAAAAAAAAAAAATATTATCTTGAGGGCCTATTTGAAAATCGGGAAATTCGAAGCCTAAATCTCTACAGATGTTCCATACTCACTATTTAGGCCGAATATTATTTATTGCAGAATTGAGTGAAAATAATTTTTGATTTTTTTTTTTTTTTTTTGTTGCTCAAAATTCGTTAAGAATGTTTAAGTCACACTGAAACATACAATATAACAGTATAACAATGTATTAAAATATTTATAGTTACAACACTCGACTTGAATAGTTTCAAAATCTTAGTTGGTAAATAAAAGTACTGTTGTAAAATTATTTAAAAAAAAAAAATATTTTGTTCTGTAGTCTATATGATGTTTATATAATTATTTTTAATTGAAAGTTGGTAGACGTGGTATAATAAATATTGTAATGGAAAAAAAATCCTGCTGGGAAAATACCGCTGGGAAGACTACGTCCAGGTAGGAGGACGTAGTAAGGGATGGTTTGAAAGCGTTAGGAGGAGGTATGGACTGGAGACTATAGGCATCGGATAGAAAAAACTGGAGGCAAGAATGTATGTCGGGATGATCCTTGGGGCCGAAATTATCGAAGAAGAAAATACGAAGACAATGGTATAATGTTAAGCCGCGGTAACACTATTCGTACTTGCAAAACTAGTATTTCACTGCAGAATACTGTTGACAACAAAATAATTTGATATGTATATTTTGAAGTAGATCAGCGCCTGAATGCTTTCATCAGTCAAATGATCAATTTTATCAGCTAAAATAATATTATACCAGTATTTGTAATTCATACAGCTATACTTATTACGAAGTTGAACATTTACAATACTGGCAATGAAAAATTGAAACAAATTTTACTTTTAATTTATTTGAATATATATACATTCTTGCGGTAATAATAATTAACTCGAGGTTTTCCACAAAAATAAAAATTTCTAGTAAAAAAGAAAAAATGTTCCTTCCTATTTTAAGTTAAAATATAGCAAGATAAAGAATTTTTAGAAAAGTGTTTCATTCAGTCGATAAATTATCATGGTAATAAAGAGCATTAACGTAGTAATATAATGGAGACGTAAAATTATGTGTATGTATGTATGTATGTATGTAGGTGCGTGTATGTGTGTGTGTGTGTGAGAGAGAAAGAGAGATCGGTAGGTCGATTCTTAAAAAAAAAAAAACTGTACAGTGACTAAAAGTGAGGGGAAGCTATATAAGGAAGGGATTGCGGATCGGAAAGCTATAAAAATGAGACGGTCCGGAAGATAAGATACACGGAGGTATGTACGTACCCGACAATAAACTCACCCTATATATAAGTCCCCTAACCATCGTTGTAAACGCTTTATGTACTTTACAAAAAACCAACAGCCCTTACGCTCTACACACCATGGTGTAGTATATTTATTATTAGTTTCTTCCTTCATTTCAGGATCACCTTTAAACGATTGCTTTGTTTCTGTTATCAACAATCAATATTTCGCACTGTATTTGATTCGTATACACAATTCGATTCAAAACCAATTATATTTCCACTAAAATAGTGTTAATTTTTCTTTTACTAAAACATGCGGGTTGCATTTTAACAATTAAAAATATTTTTGCATACGCAAATGATTTTTAAGTAATTTATCCAAAAACTCCAACTTTATTCCACCGGTAATCTGATTCCGAATAGCTTTTCAATAATAATTTATATCACTTCTGCTTCCGATTCAATTACAAATTTGTAGAAATCATGTGCGCGTTAGGTTAGCAATAGTATTAAAATCACACTACCTTGAATAAATTCAAAAGTCAATTACTGGTTACACATTGTAAATGTATAAGCCTCGACCAGTCGGTTTACTACACAACAAATCATTTCAATAGACTGCTTCCATAATATAACCCCACTGCAAACAACATCCTTTAAATGATTAAACCGCGTTTATTACGAGGGGTCCTAAATATCCCTTCACTACACAAAAGCGATTTCATTGATGTGTTTTAAACAGAGACCGAGAAAATTACATGCACCTTTTATTCATACAAATTATGAACGAATTGTGTTTATGTCGTGGTCAGTGTATTATTAAAGGTTACGATGTAAAAAACCCAAATAAATTACGAGTTGATTATTTTCATTGTATAAGCATTGGCAATCACTTAAATTATTATCTTACAGCCATCACTTTACTTATTTTAATGTTTACTGCATTTATGATTCTATTGAAAAAATATTCGTTACTGTTGTGAATGTTGTGATGATGGATTGCATACGAACATATAATTCAGACACAGATATAATGCATTTACATTTTTGAGGAGTAGTATTTTAACTTTTATGTACATAGAATGTTGTAACGCTGCATTAATACTTTCTTATACTACAAAATGATCGTGTTCCGTATAGACACATATTAATACTCTTGGTATTTATTAATTAATTATGCTTCGAAAAAAGCATTAAAACAAAGAAAATATAAATACGTTTTGTAAAATGTGACTAACGTGACTTTTAGAAAATAATTAAAATAAAGGTTACGCAGTAAATAATAGTATCATTCAACTTTGGTGTCGTTACGTGTTACACGTGCAAGGTTATTGGACCGTTGCATCCCCTTCAAAGCTGTAAAGATTTTATCATTACTGTTATTTGGTGTTGGGGTACGCGCATTCAATGGACGCTTTAGGTAAATCCACGTGCATAGTTTGTACAGGACTCGTCGTAGCAACGAAATAGGTTATAAACGTTTCGTAAATTCACGTAATTCCTGTGACGTTTACGAGCTCGTTAAATTTTGATAATACTCCCAGTGATATTTTCCTCAACATAACCTCGTCCGTATCACGTATTCAATATATTATAATGATTCGGGCGACAATGATTTACGCGTACAAGAGTGAAGGGGCGCGGGATGAGTTTGTAACATGTAATTTCGACCCGTCATCGTCGGCAAACGAAATGCACCTGGACAGCTTTCCGGTGGCGGCGATTGGTAAATATAATTGCGATAACGATGTTGGCGAGAAGAAACCGTGTAATTGTAATATTGCACGCGTTGAAATCGGGTATCTCTAATTAACGAGTATTTCCGAGTGCTCGTATTTAAATAGCTATTCAAACAGACCGATTTGTAAAATAAAACGTAGTGGTTGGATAATAATCATAATGCTTGTTAAACACGTACGGCGGTCGCGGAGTTTATATTATACATACAATTGCGATCGGCGGCGGCGAGAGAGTGCCGGCATAGCCGGGCGAACGGTTCCTGTGGCAGCGGGTGAAAGTTTATCAGTTGAACATACACAACAATGACTTCCGACTAATGAACTAATCCATTAAAGGGCTCATTTTGTTGTTTTAACGAGTCGTCGGGACGCGCGCGCGGGTAAACATTTTCTCTCTCTTTCTGTATCTCTCCGGGGAGAATATTATTATTATAATAATTTGTAAACTGAACCGTCGAAAGGGTTAAAGGACCGCCTCCGAAGTCCGTCAGTTTGTTCGTCTGTATGCATACACTCATATACATATAAATATATGTAATACGTAATAATGTGTGAGTGTGCTTGTAGTGTGTGTGTGTGTGTGTGTGTGTGTGTGTGTTCTTGAAAACTAGCGGGAGAGCTGCTGCAAGGTTAGAGACGTAGTATAGCAGTAACCATAGTTGTGGGACCCGTGCCAGAGTGACGATGGTCACATTGGAAGATTAGCACCCTCTTTCTATCACTACTACCCTTTACCCAACATCCACCGTGAAATTGGTCCTTTTAATTTTGTTTATCAGTTCGTGTCACACGCCGGTAAACGGTCACTAAACGGGTTTACACGTATGAATGTATGTATGTATATATATATATATATATATATAATATATGTATCGTGTGTGTACGTAGACCGAGGGACGGTGGTCAGTTCTTCTTACGCCATTTAATTTTAAACTGAACACCGATAAAATTAACACGTTTTTTCAACCCTTTAACACTGCCACCACCGTCGTGAACGTCCCTTTCGTACCGCTATTTACGCACGCATGGTGAACCATCGTCGGCGGTATAATAAATTTGTACGGAAAAAAAAAAAAGAAAAAATTGCACTTCAAAGTTTTGCCGACCTGCAATACCACACCTACGGCAGATAGAGTCAAAATATACGGTTATTTATACTTGTTAACACCATCGCAAAATCACACGTAACAATAAGAATTGTATCCTTGTACATACACGGTGTTGTTTAAACTAATGTAAATTATATTATTTCATATTATTATAATAGAACGTTCGTATAGGCGGATTTAAGTGGGTATAGACGCCTAAGCACAATAGTATGTGCTGTAATAGTGGTTCCTTTTTTTTATCAATATTCATACAGTATTAAATAAAACGTTTATCAAAAATTAAATACCTACAACAGTTTACAATAATTAAAACCCGTAAACGCTCGAGTCTATTCAATCAACTTTTTGTATTATATGAGCTATGTAAAAGATTTTTTTTTCTTTATAACGTTCCGTGTAAACAACAAAATACAATCAATTAACTTATATTTTTTTTTTTTTTTTTTTTGATTATTTCGATTATTTGGCATTAACAATATTGAGCATTATATCAATTTAAAAAAGGCTTTTATTTTTGTTTAATTTTACCTTTTTTTTTTTTTTTTTGATGAATTAATTGTGCACGTTTTTTATTAAACGTAATAACGATAAACAAAAAACGTAAATATTTAAATAATATCCGGGCAATTTACGGATGATTTGGTTTTTGGTTAAGTATATAATCGCGTAGAATTTTGTTTTTATTGAATAACTTTATTTTTTATGGTTTTATCTAAAGTGATATAATAAAGCATGGAGCCAAATGGATATTATAACTATCAATGAGCGAAAACAAAATAATCCTCATTTAATTGAAAATAATATTAGCATTCTTGTTGTAAACCGAACTAAATAATTTGATATTTTATACTAAATATAAAGGGAAAATGCTATAATGTTATACATGCATATAAATACCTAGCATTTGAAAATTATTTCAAATCTGTCAAACACTTTTTTTCATGTATTGATTGTTTTCGTAGAAATATAAATACATTTTTATAATGTACTTCGATTAAAAACATTTAAAAATATATCATATTTAAGAAATGCTAGTACATTATAATTAAATTTAGTTTTACAAACTGTATGTTCTATTAACACACTTGAGATGAAATATTAACGTACATTGATTGGTTTAAAGAATAATTTTTGGCGAAGTTCATTACATACCATATTATCCCTTTGAGACTCATTTCTGTGGTAGTTAATAGTGGGCGTTACACCCTCGAGACTTACTAGTTTCCTTACTACTACTTTAGACTTACTACTATTTACCGCATGGACATTAGATTTTAGTGCAAATGCAATTATTCATGGATGAATTATGTACCCTGTAATTTATATTGATACAACTATTTTTAAAGTCATAAATGAAATAATTGGTGTACAATTATGTTGTTGAACTGATTAAATGATTTGCAAATGTTTGTAGCGTGAAACTTACGAAACTTGGTGTAGTTATTGTTATCCAAAATGTACACACAAAATATGGTGCTACTCTCATATGCGGACTACCGACATATTTCTTCTCACGTGTGCGGTCTACCTTGTAAGACGTAGATCGTATTGATCGCATAACACCTATATTGTAATACACCATGTTTTTAGCTCTAATTTGAGAAATATAATATAATAATAATTTTTACATAAAAATCAATATAAAAAATAATATTACATTTACGATAAACTGTCACATAGTCAAAAAATAATAAATAATAATTTTAGCGATAAACTTTTTTAATATCCCTCAGAAATGCTATAAATATATCGTCTTTGCAAGCAATCTTTCAACAATAATGGTCGAGATTGGATTGAAGTAGTTTTTTAGTTGTACCTCTCATTGTTTTCATGATCTTTGTCTTTGCATCCAGCCATGATCTCTCTATACTTTGTGTGTGAGTCCCCGTCGAAGGATCCACGTAGTTTTGCTGATGGTTGACCGTTTTATGTATATATCCACTACCATTCAAACATCTATAAGCCGCCCACTTATCAGAGTGAATAACGGAGCCAGCTTCCTATTTTCGCTGTATAATTGGAAGTAATGTATTTTTGTCTCTCCGAAGTACATAAAAATATCGGCAGTCAGATCCTTTTTTTTAGACCAAATACCCAAGATCCATCTACTCTTTGTCCATAGTTTCTACCATTCTGGACTTCAACGTCACTGTCTTCCGATGAAGGGGGTTGATCACCATTGAGTAACCGACCTCGATTATATTTCTCTTTCCGGCAAATCTAGCTTCGTCAATCTGAGTTCCCACCATTTTTGGCCGACTGTGAACAACATTTGAACACACCTCACGACACATATTAAACCAGTCCATAACTTTTAAAGTTGCCGTTGTTGTCAAAGAAATATCTGATACGAAAAAAAAACTAATTCTAAAATTTTGGTAAGTTTGAGATTATTATTAGACCTATTGTTCAAGTCCTCGTAATGAAAAAATTTATTCCCCTGTCGTATACTACGCGTGGTCTGATATCCTTTTTTTTGCACCGTAGAACAGGACGAAAATCATCTCCTCGACCTCGTTTTCTAGTATTCACACTTATGATATGGCAATGTTTCTTCGACAGTGTCTAATAAACAGTGCTACCTTAAAAATGTAGTGGCATTCTCTTCACTCTTTGCGACAGTCAAATAAAAATCTTTTAATTGTATAATGCACACCGCACACGATATTATACAAAATATAAACGCAGTAAAACACAATCTATGACCAATACGTAACTAACAAACTTATTCAAATCGTTATAATGTCACACAGTAATAATTGTAGGTAGGTATCTTTTAATAACAATAAACATAGTTAGAAAATACAAGATATGACATGTATCAGAACATTTTATGTGACCAATTTTATTTTATCTACGTGTTTATAATGCAGGTTATCTAAATTTTTTTCTAAAATTACATTTATGATGGTAGACCGCATAAATTAGTAGTTCGCATATGAGAGTACTACCTAAAATATAATGAAAAGTAACCCTAATTGTAAATCTGAATCAAAATAATGTAAACCTATACAATTCAATTAAAATATAAAACACACAAATATAGTTAGGAAACAAATAAAAAAACAATACTTATAAGTATACCATATCTACCATATATGGTAGAAGTTTGTGTTTAAAGTATTATATCTCAAATATGTTTTTTTTTAATTTTAAACACGAACAATTTAATCACGAATTTGTGAAATTACGTAAAATTTTAAAATGTAATTATTTTTAATATAAAACCATATTTTCAACTACATTCAGTGCATTTATCTAGCTTCGGTTCTGAGAATTAAAAATATCATACGCTAAATTGTATACTCCTAAGATCCACTAAAATTCTTCTTGTAAATGCGATAATAGTGGCTTTTAAATTTGTAATACTCATCTGTCTCTCGTATTGTGATTCGTTATGCGTACCTCACTATCCCACGTTTGCATAATGTCTGCTTTCTTGTATATTTTTGAAATTTACATAATACAATCGATAAGATCAATATTTATACATTAATGAAAGTTTGAAAAATGTTGAATAGTTTTTAAAACAAGATTGTATAATACATTAATATTCAAATTCAAGAGCTCATTCTTATTCATTTCCTCTCAAATCATAATAAAAACTGCATGACAATGCAATAGAAGTAGGTACTTCTATATCGTATTTCATTTTTGCAGGATTTTAACCGTGTATTAAAAATAAAAGTAAAACAATTTAAGTTTGGATAAGAGTATTAAAAAATATCATGTATAATTTTACTGGTTATAAAATAAAGGTGCGTACACAATGTGTGGAAATTAATGTTTTCGAAAATTATATAGGAAAAAATAGACATAATAATGGTATTGTATACAATTTATTGTGCAGTTGTGTTGCCGCCGTGTGGGTACG
The DNA here is from genome assembly GCF_003268045.1 of Sipha flava. Classification (NCBI taxonomy): domain Eukaryota; kingdom Metazoa; phylum Arthropoda; class Insecta; order Hemiptera; family Aphididae; genus Sipha; species Sipha flava. Next base: position 1,009,874 of record NW_020271753.1, on the reverse strand, counting down.
TTCAACAGAAAATAAATAGTTGTTAACTGTAATCGTATGTCAGTCATGTTACGTGTGCAGTGATGTTGCCTATATATACATGTACGTAAACAACGTAGAGAAGGGTGCGAATGGACGATGTCATTATAATATTTAGTTTGTCGACGGTGACGGACTACTGCGAAATAAAACACGATTTTTTTTGCACTCCGATTCGGACACTAAAAATTCTCCCAATACAAAATTACCTATTGTTTATCGATGATTCCGTTGCGTATTTTGAACAATGTTGTAACTTATTATAACGCCCAATCGTCTATCCAATATTTATGAACTGTCTTCTGCCTGTTTGACTCTTGTCGACGAGGTCCAGAATATTTATGCATTTATTTTGAACGAACCTCATTCAACGTTATAATACGCGAGCTAAAAACAACAAAACTATTATCAGTTAATTCGAATACCTTTGAATGCCCGAAGAATATGAAATAGCGCTTTAAGTGTTACGGCCCGAATTGTCTCTAATCAAAGTTTTCGTGTACTCTAATTGAGCCTATATAATATATATTATATATAAGTAATAATAGTACGCGTGAGTCCTGCACGTAGGTATATCTTACGAGTGTCGTTGAAGACTCAACCCCACCGGGAAACGGCGTTTTGCAAAACGGATTAGGTTACACTTATTGAATGTCTAAATATAGTACATGAACTCATATATATATATTTATATACTGTGTCCTTTTTGTATAAATATATATAAAGGATAGTGGAGTGAATTATCCACCGGTCGTTGAGGTGACGTTCTGGACACCTCTAACTGAAATTACAAAATCAAATTATTATGTTATAGGGTATTGGCAAACACAATTCCCCGATTGTGAGAGTGTGTGTTTTGTATCGTAGCAGATACTACGCACGTTTGCATTTCGGATACGTGTGCAGCGTATGTGACGAATTATTGGCATAAGAAATAACTTTTCTTTTTTTTTTCTTTTCGTACGGTTTCTTTTATACGTATACTGATTGTTTATAGTATTGTTTTTTTTTTTTTTTTTGTAATTGGAATGTCTACACTCGACTAAATTATTATATTCGTATAAACGGAGCAGTTCACTTGTCGTTCCTGATTTTCCGCTATTCATTTTAAAACTTATGATATCATTATAATATAATATATCGGTTATACAATTAATGGCATAAGTATTTTCAGTTCAGTTCTTAACAATCACGATATAGTACCATTGAATTTGTTATTTACACATGCGCAATCCTATAGTTAAAATAATTGATAGCGACTCTAAATGGACGCTGCCGCTAGACATCGATGCAATCGTTTGCGTTCATTTCACGTGAACACAGAGTAAAAACACAACTGATTAAATCATAAAAATATTTTATATAAATGCAAAATATACGTTTACGTCACCTAAAACATCAAGTAGCGCCGATCGCTACGTGAAGAGTTTCTCAGAAATGTAGGTCTCATGTCTACGAATTTGATTAAAAATAACAGCACAATAAAAACTACCTATGCTAATTTTATTTGATATATTTTGTTTTTCGTTTCATTTTACAATACATGAAATTAATACGTTACAAATATGAGCATACAATATTTGTGCACGTGCGTGCGTGCGTGCGTGCATCCATATTTATGCATATGTTTTTTGTGTGTGCGTTAAATAAATCAAATTACAGTAGAAATTGTTTATAATACGCAGTATTGATATTATTAACGTTTTATCATGGTGACAACGAAGCATAAAAAAATATTTCCAACGATTGTGTTTGTAATTAAATAAATACTCTTACTACGTTTGACGATATCCTTAATACATAACATCGGAAATAATTATACTAAATGTTTGATTTCTTATCGTTCATACAAACATATTCTGATAGTCAGGACATGTCAAATTTCAGTTCTGAACCATTTGGAAGTTAATTTCAATCGCCTAAATAATTGCAATGTAGGTATACGTTATAATACGTTATATACGAATTTTTCTTTTTTACGAATTTTCATAATGTTACAAAAAATGAAATTATACTTGCCAAGAGATTGAACAAATACATTTTAAGTTCCGAAGTAAAAAGTATGTTTAAAAGTATACTATTTATATATATATATATACATACACACACACACACTATATGGTATTATAATAGTTAGTTATAAGAGCAATAAGAGAACACAATATATTATGTATAAACATTGGTTGTTAGTTATGACGAATACATTTTCAAGAATGTAAGAAATAAGTAAGCATTCATTTCATTAGAAGCAGTTTTAATTAACGAATTGATTTTGACTTATTAACGAAGTATATACCTTAATGTAATTAATAACCACGAAAAATAAAACTACTCGTATGACTTATTAATTTAATTGGTGGTATGATAGTTAATTAACTAATATTTATAAAGTTTTAAAAAGTTTGAATCGAATATAGAATGCCGAGAAACCATGAGTATTTTTTCGAATTTCTTTTTGTTTTGTTCACAGTTTATAAATATATATCTAGAACTCGTACATATTTCTGTTATTTGGTATAATAACAAAAATAATATACTTTTTCTTACATTTTTTACATATCATCTAGGCTAAATCGTTTACCCTCATTTAATAACGATTTCAAAATTCCTACGGTTTTTTAAATTTGTAAATTAGTAGGATAAATATGTACTTATACAAATTATTAGTTATTAGTCAATAATTTGATGTCATTATGAGATGAAGTTTTGATGTATATTTTAATATCAAAATAATAGTACCTACTGAATATTATGTACAGATGTACAGTAAATAGTGAGATTAAAAATCTTTAAATTTGCCCCACATTAACTCTTCAATATAAGTTTGAATTTTATTGAAATATAACAAGTTTAGAACTAATATTGTATCAATATATTGTAAAATTGTTCATTTATTTTATTTTGGTTGTAATTATTTTTTTTAAGTTTATTTATTTATTAATTTTGTTTTATTCTTCATATAATAATATAATAGGATATAATTGTATCAAATTTATTTTCATTAAGAAGTATTAATTATAATATAAACATATATATATATATATATATATACATATGATTATTCGTTTGATCTGTACAAGTAAATCGCCTTCACCAAATGATTTTGCGTAGTAACATTTGCTTCACGATATCGCCCTTTCTCAACTTGACCAGGGTGTATGTCTGAACGTATCCCTTCGGAATATTTTAAGGTTTAATGCGAGGGAGCGAACACCTCTATTTTATTGCATTTGGTCACTGAAATTGACATTTATGGAGTGAAAGTCATTACTCTTTCAGATATCGAAGTTTCTAGGATGACCCCTAATCCAGTATGTTTTGAAAGATTCCATAACTTATCAAAAAGTTCTTTTTTTTTTTACTAATGAGATGTAAAAAAAATTATCGTTCAATAGATTGGTTACATGTCATAAATCTTTATACTAGTTTACCTCCAATAAGATGATCGCTCGGGTTAGACGAATGTTAATTACACGGAAATTAATAAAGTCTAGTGTTATCAAAGATTATATTAAATTAATATTTTCATTTCAATATTACGTAAAATACATTCATAATATGATGTATTCGATTTATTAATTTTCTCTTACGCAATCCAATAAAAATAATTTGGAGAACCATAATACACGGAAAAACACAAAACCAAACAGAATAAACAGACTATTGTGGTAATATAAAAAAAAAAAAATAGTGACCATCGAAGATACGAATACGTAGGCGCTCCAAAATATATATGTATAAGTAGCATGTGTATGTGTATGTATTTTTATTGTGATGTAGTGAAAAATCACGAAAACAAAAACCGAAAACACACCGATCGTTAAAAACGAGGGACGGAAGAGACGCTAAAAAAAAGGAACACGAACGAAAACATTCGTTCCCTCTGCACGCGGGACCTGTAAATGACCGTAGGATTGTCGCGCTCACTGCTGGCAAATAACCGAGTTCTGATGGTCTTTTGGGGTTCGCGTCCAGAAACGCCCTCGGACGCGCGCACGCACATACACTCGCGACGTACACGGGTGGGCACCGGGAACTCTGCACGCGAGTAATGGACCTTTGACCGAGTGAACAGGACCGTCTGGGGACCGTTTGGCGATTCCTATGCGTCACATACGGAAATCGTTTAGTGATTCGGTTATTCAACCAATTCCGGGCGATGCACGTTTACAGCCCGAGATGCAATTGCGATGGGACGTCCCCACGTGCACACTCACACCGTAGCGCGTTCGCGCCAATTGTCTCTGCGGCGGTGATGTGGCGGTCTCTTTTTCTTTTCTCGTTTTGTTTTTATTTTTTTATTTTCGCATGACTGTTTTTCGTTTTTTTTTTTATTTTTTTATTTTACCAGCACCACATCGTGTTCATGTGTGTGTGTGTGTGTGTGTGTGTGTGTGTGTGTGTGTACGGTTAGTTATTGACCAGACAATTGGGCCCTCGACAGTGGTGGTGTCACCCCTCATCGATGGATGCTTTCCTACGCGTACACTCATACATAAGTATATATATATATATATATATATATATATATATATATATACACTCGGAAACGGATACAACAGCTCGCGAAGTTGATGCGATTTTGTTCAATTAAAAGTAACTGCATAATCCGTTGTGCACGGACGTGATGATAATTATCACATCGATGGAGCCTCACGATCATCATTTCTCAGTAAACACTATAAGCTAGTGCTTAGGGCGGAAATTTCTCAAGGGAAGCAAATCATTTTTAACATTAAATTTTTATTATGTGTAATTAGAACTAAAATAAATGCAACTGCAAGTAATTATGAAATATTTTATTTTGTTAAAGACCATGGGTACTAGGCACTAACTATCTATTTCATTTTGAATATAATTTAAAAATGAACTATTTAAGCATTTTTTATTACCATGTTTTTTATCATTATATTTTATATCATATTCTTACAATGAAGTTTTTCATATGCATGTATGTATGCATTTTTATAACAGTTGTATATTTTTATTTTACATCTTTAAAATAAATAAAAATGATAATGGAAACAACTATATTTGTATGCTTTAATAACATTTTTTAGACTAAAAAAATATTTATATTAAAAGGCGACAATTTGTTTAATGCTTAAAGCGGCACAATGGTTAAATCCGGCACTGCTCGCGATGGTGCACTGTCGAGTCTACATTAACGACATCCTGAGACCGTACGCGTTTTGCATTTTGTTTTTATCGAACTTGAATAATACAATGCAATTATTTACTTGGATTCGAACAATATTTTTTATCTATATCAAAACCTAGTATTGGAGCGTTGGATTTAAATTCGGCTTTTGTATAAGAAATATACGATCGTTTTGTATGTTAACAAAAATTAGAAGATAATATCTAATGCGCGTGAAAAAAGTTCCTGGTTACAAATAAGTTTGCATAAATTACTACAAAAAAATGCGAAAATATACAGCTAAACGAGCAGAAAAAATGGATAAAACACCTATAGTAGAGTAGAATAGTATTCTATTCTTTTGCGAACTTACCTAGAGGCCAAATACAATTATAAGCAAAATACACATTTTGATACACGGAGCAGTTACCGCGGTAATGTTATTCATCCTTTTATTCAGACATATTAAATTGGCTTTTGAACCCTTCTTTGGTCAGTAACATCTTGATGTATGCACCACAGTCAAACGTTCAATTTTTGAAACGTGGCAAATGGCCATGTCAATATTTCCGTTTTTTCTTTGGTGTCCGATAACGTAATTATTTCGTCAAACCTTGAAGGCGGAAATATTTGCTCAGAATACCAAATATAAAATATTAGTTCATGTGCTTTTTTGATGATGTTAACCTCTGACAAAATTCGGACCCAAATATAATATAAAGCATATATTTTATCCATACGCATGTGGCATATTTTATTACATCGTGTACGACACTGAAAAATTCGTTGCGTGTTACAATATAATAATATAATATAATAATGCGTGTTTAATAGGTGTATAATACGATTATGGATTATTATCAGTTTATCGCCACTTTCCGTCTCAATAATGATAGTTTTAAAATCGTAAATCACTAGAAGGGTTCTTAGGTAAGTAATAGATTGATTAGCAGAGAAGCAAAGCTTAAAATCATCTTTTGTCCGGAATTTGACCAAGTTAACGACACACTTCAATGTAACGTATAAATGAAAAAATGTATTAAGTACCTAAAACGTGCATCAGTTTAAATTATATTTAATTGATAAAAATGGTATTCTATTGTCGTAATAATGAACATCTTTAATATTTACAAACATCAAAAAAGATTTTCACTTTTTTAAATGTTCATTTAATTTAATAAATTTAAAATTATTTATTGAATGCATGGACATTTTTTTATTATTTTTATTTAATTATTTTTCAACTAGAATAAATTTATTAAAAATGTATAATAATTAATTATGTATGATATGTTATATTGTAATATAATAATTAAATGATCATGAGACATTATATACCAGTGGGAAAACATTGAATATACTCAAAAAACAAGATAGAGTTCCACATTAAATAATTCACCCGATGTCTGGTTAATTTTATTAAATGTATGATAAATGTTTTTAGATTTGACAATTTTTAAATTTTTACTGAAAGCAGAACGGGGTATTATATAATGTACTTATTATATATGTATAAATGACAATCAGATTTTATTTAAGTTGTAAAACATTTTCATTTTACAATGCATTTGATACTGAATAAAAAATTATTAAAAATAAAAATGAAATCTATTTAAATTATATTTGTTTGATTATTTGGGAATTAATTTTCAATAATCATTTCCATGTGAAAATAATTAATTATTTCTATTATCAATCAGTCTGACAATTTTGCTCATTAATCATTATAAATATTACAAAAATAAAAATGTTAGAACGAGCTAACGAGATTATCATATAAGTGTATCCATCCAAAACTTAACAAATAGTTTTCAGAGATATCGATGAGCTCTCATGTTCTTTTATTTGTTAAATTATGGAAATGACACCGGGGCCCTTCAAGTAGTACTAAAAACCAGCGGCGCGCAATCATTTCGTTTTTTATACTCAACTCCGTTGGGGGTTCTTAATTTTTGTAGGGGATCTTTTTTATTTTTTACTTTTTTTTTATTTTCTTCTTTTTTTTTTTTTTTTTTTGACCAAACGTGTTGTTTGATTATCCTTCAGTCCGCTCCCTTTCTTTTACCGAAACAACGGGGGAAAATCACACACGTGACAATTGGTCTTGACGAATAAAACCACCTTTTTGACTACGAACCAAATACACATTCGCGATATTAAATATAACCGAACAGCCGATATTTGCTGACTAGTCATTGACGTGAATAATAATATTTTGTAATGCATCAAAGACAAAAGCGTATATACGACCTTATCTAATAAAGTACGTACACGCGCACTGACCGTTGTAACACTTGTGTTTAACTGTTGTGTCCCCATTCGAAACCTTGAGATCGGACGAAGAGGGATGTAGATCGTTCGCAGGAGAATGGAAAGGAATCCTTGGTTTTTTTGTTTCGTCTTTTATTATACATTTTTCTCCGGCTGTAGAGACTTATGGCGTTTCGGTGTCCGATTTTATTAATATTTTATTGCACTAACAGAACATTTGATTTATGTCCGGCCGTCCCATTGTGTATACAGTAACTGGACGACTTGCTGTTTTAATATCACCTCCCTCTTTTCTTTTTTTTACTACATTTTAGTACTATAGGTAATATTGTTAAAAAACAATAATGTTACATAACTTTTTTTATTTAAATTTAAAATCATTGTAAACGTTTATATATGATACATGTACACACGTACATATATATAAACTTTTAAAGTATTTCCTCTAAATGTTTTATAGTAGTTATTAAATAACAAGTTAAAAACTTACTTTTAAACTATAACTGAAAAGATACATTTGCCGAAAATCAATTTTTTCCATTCCGAAGACATTTGTTTGTTATTAAATTATATGATAAAAATAAGTATACTTATTGTACATACTTGTACATACAAGATTCCGCGATTCCATCACTATTTCTTAATTATGTATATTTAAAAAGTATGTTGATAGTTTTGATAAGAATATTGCTTGCTGTAGTTGATCAATATAAATAATGTTTAATTTGTAATATTTTAAATTAATTAAATTAATCAACTAAAAATTACTTAGAAATATTTGTGTTGTCGTTATACAATTTTAAATAAAACCAAGTATAGTTAATTATACTATTAAAGCTATCAATTGTTGAAATATGTTACTCGGTCACTGATAATTCTATCTATATTTATTTTTTTATTTTACACCATATAATATCATAACCAGCAAATTATATAGGTGCATACATAAAAAAAAAAATATGAAATAAGACTGTTATTTATTTAATTTTGTCTTTTTTTGTGTTTTAATATCGTAAATATATATAGATGATATGTAAATTGTTAACATTTTTTATGTCATCAATAATCAGACATTAACTGTAACATAATATCTATACTGACTAACTTTTAAAATAAAAGTTATTTAGTATTGGTCAATATCACACACAATCATATAAATAAATTCATTTTTCATATCCCTATACTGGAACTATCCGAAAAAATATTATTCAAGAAAAATATCACTCTAACTTCTTTTTACCTTTTAAATTCGAATACTTTACATTGTTTTGTTATTTATTGTCATACATAAGCCTTACTTGAACTTTACCTCTTATATCATTTATGTACTGTAAAAATAAAAAGGACTGTAAAACTTTTATTTTTGACATTTTTTTTTTTCAGCAACAAGATGATTCTATATCTTAAACTTTAAATCAATTGCTTAATGTAGGTACTGTTATTTTAAAGTCGAAATAAATATTCCAACATCAATGATAAGTGTATATGTAATATATATATATCTGTAAATATTATTTTCATATTATGAAAATGTATTACCGTTGAACTACCTATTGGTTTTTAAAATCGAAAACCAATTTTCAAGACATGAGCTATACGTACCTTCAAAAATAATGTAATATTTAATTATACTGTGATTATTATTCAATACTTAATGCTGTAAAGGTAAACTACCAATTATTATTTTAATTGCTACAACGTTATAGCTTATAGAAAAACACTGTGAATTTCGTTCAAGACGGACTGTGACAAGTGCGAAGGAAACGAAAACGTGTCTCGACAGGAAAGTTTTCGCATGGTCTCGGAAGACGAATAAAGGGTCATTTTTCACCTCTCGAATTAGCCGTAGGGGTTTGTCTGTCCGAACTAGAAAAATGTTTGTGATACATCCGGCTTTGCGTTCGGCAGCTTTCACATCGTAACACCGTGTTTAATTAATTTTCAAAAAAATAACATTAAACAGTGCACGTGTAACAGGACAAGACCGAGTTCACCGGACCCGGCACGCGGCAATGTTGCCTACCCGGGTACATCAAATTGGGAACAACGGAGACAGCTATACATAGTAGCGTGCGCGTTTGTAATCGATGTTTCTCGAAATATTTCGTTCCGTCGGATATCAAACAGTTTCGACGCGCAGGGGGTGACCGCGGTGGCTACGAGAGCAGGGATAACAGATGCACCGTGTACGGCGGGTATATCGAATCATCCGTCGTTCGTTACCGAACGTCGGCGTGCACACGCAGGGTCGGACACCGCAGCTGAGGTTTCGTGCGCAGCTATGCGCGACGAAACGCGATTAGTTGATTACTGGGCGTTCCTCCGGCCCACTTGCGCTATGCCCAGATCCGTTTACGTTTTTCTCCTTTCTTTTTGTTCTTCTCATTCACTTTCATTGTGCTTTGTGCGCGCCTTATTAAACACATCATAATATCATATAAATATATATATGTGTGTTCGCAACCCCATCGTCTCCGACCCGTCTCTCTAATTATGCGCTAATCGTGTCAACGGTGGTCGGGTGGTACACTTATATTATTGCAGTGCGCACCGTAAACGATTCCGGTAAGGCTGAAATCGTGCGGCCCTGTACGAAACGATAACAGCAATAGCTGGTACAATTGTTGGACAATTGGTTTTCAATAGGCAGTGGCTTATTTTAAATTATATTTTTGTGGATGGAGGGGGGAGAGAGAGGTTTACATTTTTCTAAAAAATAAGCGATTTTATAGTATCATAAAAATACGCATAAACGTATGAATTAATAGCTATATTATTCTATTATCATTATAGTTATAAATACAAATGAAGAGTCATTTATAGAGAAAATGGTAAACGTCTCTTTTTTTTCGCCAGTGCATCAATAATTTCTTCAGTTGTTATTCGGTGGTTTTTATTTATTGATAATATTGCTAAACCGTAACTCCTCCGAAAATACATCACTGGTAATGGGTAACCTGCACCGAATGCTGTTCATCTGTATGGACATAATGCACGCGTCGGCGGTAGCGCGGCACCGAAGCGTATTATAATCACATATTGTTATAAGGTCATCGTTGAGGCGCGTTAATCAATTACGTGCAGTGTATGACGTAGTCAACTTCCGGTACAATCTAGAAAGGGGTAGAAATAGAAAGGTTACTACACGAGGGTTGCGGACATCCCGAAACATTTTATATAGACGTCGTAATCGTTTTTAATATGTTATGCGTATAGTTAAATATGCATTTGGCCCGTGTCGTTGACATAGATGCCGACAGTAGAACGTCCGTAGAATATGATATAGGTTCAGCACGCGATATGCATTTGATTCACGTTCCTTGTAAACTTCCTGGTAAAAAACGTCGTTCGAAGTTCATCTAGGACTTTTCTTGTACGGTATTTTTGAACAATTCATTTACATGATCACCCGGGTACAGATCTAAATAAATCTTTGGCGATTTCTAAAGGTGTTAATTGTCCGTATGTAATTAAATAATTATTTTCTATTGAAAATTGAAATATTTCACATGTACATTTTTACTTCGATGAAAATATAAATTTAAAAGAAAGATGATATTTCTGTAACAGAAATTCAGAAATTCGGAACTTCGAAATATCTTGGATATAAGTATATAAAATATAATATACGTAATAAATGTAAGATACAAATAATATTTAAATTTCATAATTTATTTATATTTTATCTTATTTTATTTATTATTTATATTAATAAAGTAGGATTTTGATCTTCAACTGGTAGTAGTTTTTGTCTAAAAAGTACGAATTTTTAATTCATAATTATTTCAATATATTTGTACTAGTATAGTAGTTAGTAATCAATAGATAGGAAGTAAAAACTAATAATAATTTAAACTACAAGAAATATCATTCTATCAACATGTAGGTACGTTTTATTACCTCTTTACTCTGCTCCTGTAAACTATATAAACTATAAAGTTATAGTTCATAAAATAGCCGTTAAGAGGTATGTACATATTCACTTGCATACAGTTATTTGAGAAACAATTCATTGTTTTCTAGAATTAAATAAAGAAAACAGAAATTATTATATACATTTTGCTACGCAATGCGAACATTGGGGTAAAATATGTATTGCATTATATGCGTGTAAATTTTGGAGGTAATATTTAAACATATAATTAAAATTCATCGTGGCCAATTCATCCTTTATTATAACGTTTAGTAGTTAGCCATGTATTATTGTTAACATAAATACATATGACAAATTAAAAAAAATATCTTTTATCGATAGGTTAAGTACAGTTAAGGGGCAGCAATAGTAAGAAAACTGTAAACTAATTATAGTATTTCTATATATATTGCTTATTGATAGTAGTTTTAGGGTAACCTTTATTATTCATATAGAACATACGAAAATATGTTTCTCATCATAAATATTTCATGAAACAATACTGTATGAAGATACAATTAAACTAATTATATAATATTGTTATAAAAAATTATGAGTAAATTTGCAAAAAAAAACCTCAGAAATAAAAACTTGATTAAAATTGCATTTAATTTGTGACAGCTATTTGATGAACAGTTCATTTAATTTTGTGATGTAAAATCCTATATATATATATATATATATATATATCAATAAAAATATACTTTATGTAATAAACATGAACCAATTATTACGCAAGTCGTTATTCAGTGGATTTTCAAGTCTTAAATTTATATATACTTTTGACAGTATAATCAACGATAAAATAAATTTATACTCTTAACTTTATTTTAAAAACTACAATAAAAATGATGTTTGATTTTGATTTTTTTAATAAACTAAAATACATTTATTTGAATTGTCTAATATTTTTCTACACACTGTATGCAGTATTAATTTGTAATAAACATTGTTTTGTATATTTTTTGAATATTTATGAACGATATATTTCATATATATTTATGCATATAAACCCAGGCCCTGGTCATAAATATGACATATTGTAAATAAAAAATAGTGCGTGTGCGCTGCTATATCATTAATTAGTAACAAAAATTACTTGAAACATAGCTTATGGGATAAACGTTCGAAGATTTAAGATAAATATTTTCAATTACACATGATAACACGAATAAAATATACTTATAAACGAATTTGTAATTTATATATCTTAAAAATGTAGTAGTTGCTGAGCTAATGTACATTATTTTGGTATAGTATAAACACAAAATGTTTTATGACTCGAAATGAATTGCATCAGTTCCAAGACTGTTTGTTACGTACAGAGACTATATTATAAAAACAAAATAGAAATAAAAATAAAGTAGTATGGGATATTTTTGTTTGAAAGATTGGGTAAATTATGGTTACGCGTGTAATGGTGCGAGACTTATGACCGACGTATAATGTCGGGCATTTGTATACTAAAATGGGAAGGAATAATAATAATAAACACAATTGGACTATAATGTACGCGTGTGTTGGCCATAACTAATCTCTGACAATGTTTCTTTAGACAAAACACTGTCAATAAAGTGGACAGCTGATGTTTTAACTCTATACTTTACGATTGGATTTGTTTGGTTGATAAAAATATAATAAAAAATAGTCTTTTTTTTTTTTTTGTAAACGAATGAAATGATTAATATTGACTATCTTGGATTTGGGGGTCAAATTAAAAGAAAAAAAACGATTTGCCATCGTACGTGAAACAAATATTAAATCTTTAAAATCCACTGCCTATAGTCAAAACACTGATCGTTTAATAATTGTTCCTACGACTATTGTGTTTATTATTAAGTAACTAAAACGATAAAATCTGTGATATTGTTATAATTATTATATATAAAATTATAAACATACACATGCACCCACATACATATATGTAAGAAATAAAAATTGGTATTGCGTTACAAAAATGTTAGCGGTCAATTGATTATTATATTTTTTTTAAAAAAAATATGAGTCATAATATTTTGCTAATATAGTATCACGCACAGTAAAACCACTGTATATACTTTACGACAATATTGATATTATATACGCGTTACCCGAGTTCGCAGTATTGTTTTGTTTAGTCTGTTTGGTTCACATTGAAAACCAAGTTGGGTGTACTTACGTGCATTACCCAAAACAATTTATATTGAAAAATTAAGTCATATATCACTTAACTTCATCAAATATTTTTATGCGCAACGCAAGTAAAGTTATACTCATTCATTTAATATAAAATAATTTATGTAGCGATGATTCAAAATCATTTTTTCGGAAAAAATACACAGGTATTAACGTAAAAAAAAAACAAACTTGTCTGATTGTTCTCTTAAAAAAAAAAAAAAAAAAAACATTCATTTGACAATAAGTAATTATTACTGCCAGTTTTGAGTCCTACTATTATAGTTTTGAGATTTGAAAACTTAAATAAAAATAAATAACATAACTAACAATGCATATCGTTAGAACTAAAACAGTTTTTTTCACTATCGTTTAAAAATCGATTTCATCACTTACCCAAGTCAAGATTATCATTGAAAAATGCCCTATAATAGTGAAATAATTAGTTATTTATATATTTTATGTATACGATATCTGTGTAATAATTAGATAAATTTCATGATGATATAAATGTAATTGTTTATGTATTGCATTAACCCACAAACAACATTACACATTATTTTTAAAAATTTCGATTTTCAAAGGAAATTATTTTAGAAAATAAAATATAGTAACAATAATAGATACAGATATAGGTTGGTTTAATTCAAATGTTATCAATTTTGATAATTTTCATGTATGGTTTGATTGCAAATTTGCGATACCTATATGGGGAAACGCTTTGGTAAATATGAAAAATTATTAACTGGCAATAACGAAGAGACGAAATTTATTACCAGTTGATTTGTTTTTACGATAATTTTATAGACTACTTTTTTCACTATCGGATAAATGAGTTTTATTTATATTAAAAAATGAAAAATGTATCTCGAAAAAACCAAACTAATAGTCGTTTCGTTAATACGAGAATTAATTTGTAATTTAAAATGGTTTTTATTGTATCAACGCTACCAAGGAGCACGCGAACAATGGTGTTTCACTTCGATTCCAAATATTAAGAAGATTGAATTGGGCTTATAATGATTTTGATAATTGTTTAGAAAAGTAATTTTAAGACTGTAGTACCACAATATTTTGATGCATTACTACACCTAAAGAATCTTAAAATACTAATATAAGTTACGGGATCGGCATTAATCTCATAAATGCGATCCGCGTCAAAAAATTCGATTATCAATATATATTTTAATCACAATATGAAAATCAAAAAGATAGTAAAAATAATCAGTGAAATCGTTGAACTGTTGCGAATGAACTGAAAAATGTAAATTAGTAATACGAGTTGGACTGCCGAAATCCAGAGCTCGAATAATGATTGAAGTGAAACGCGACATGATCGTGTTTAAAACAATCGCGTTGCACTTCATTCGTGTTACGCGAGCGTTGTGCGATCGTGTACGCGTACGGGTCGAAACTTTTTGCGTCGGATACGGCCAATAAAAACGGTATGCGCGCGCGGTACTGGCCGGTGACGACGAGGACAACGACGTATAATATTATATAACAATACGGTGGTGGCGAACTAATAAAATGTCACGGACTCGCGTCGATTGCTAGAGGTGGAGGAGAACAATCCGTGGAGGACCCTTCGGCGCAAACGTGATGTATCAGTGATGTGAAATCAAAAAATGTTCCCAACTCGTTGTGACGTCACGGCGTTTCGCTGTGTATACCCTCTTCTGTAGTGATCGTGCGTCGCCGAAGTGAAGGGCGGGTTGAGCGGCACGTGACGCGGGTGGGTTTTACGCTCGACGGAAGAGAGACGATGGTAGGGTGAACGGGGACAGTCATGCCGTCGCGGGGCTACGCCGCAACACACTCGACCGAGACACTTTCGCATAAAGATATTCACGCACAGATTGTCCCTGCGGCGCGCGCGCACACACAAATATTACACACCACGGGCCAGCTATATTGTGTAGAATCAGTACGTGAACAGTAATCGCACGGGGACATACCAATAATAGTCATCGGAACCCGCTTACGTGAGATCCGACCGTCACATTTTTTTCCCCTAACATTTAAAACATTTCGATTCGGTGGTGCACCACGTTAGATTTATTTATTTTGCTCAACCGCCTTTAAAGGCTAACCGCCTTTTCATATATTCCGAAACCGTGCAATTATCATTCGAATCCAATGAATCATTTTGAAAGTACCATTATTGGGTTACACTGTGTTACACCGCAGAAATAGCTTTTACAGAGACGATGATAGCAATAATTACTGTTTTGTAGAACGCAATAACAGCGCAACGATATGCAGACCTAGGGGCATCACGGGTGGATTAATTTGACGGTTAATATTATATTTTCCCATTTCACCGAAAACTCCGACGGTATCCGGTGTAAAAAAAAAACAATTTGAACCCCAACGGAATGGTATTGTACAGAACGTGATGGTACTCGGTGATGGTCGACGTCGTCATCGTTTACGGTTTTCGAGTATACATACGAGCTCAGTCGCTGTTGTCACCGCCTCGGCCTCGACGACGCGAAGGGACAGGGACCCAAACGGTGACGCGTGTGGGCGTTCTGCGGAAAAGCGTCAGGGTTCCGTTCCGCCACCGATCGCAATCAATCGTGTTTATCGCAACCGTTCGTCACCGTCAATTGTTAACGAAAAACACGACTCACGTGATACGTGCAGTGTGTGTGCACAACTGCAGTGAGTAGGTGTCGGACTACAGAGTGTAGTACATCTATTGTACACTGTTGGAATTCGAAAGTATAACATATAATAAAGGTTGTTGCGTGCATTATTGTTTTTTTTCCGTCAATCGAATCGAAAATAATTTACCCGTCGTACATACGTACAAATGCATTACAACGGAGTAGTGTTATTATGTGCATGTGTATTAAATCGCACAGTCCTTATACATTCGATAGTTCTATACGAATTCGATACCGGCTGATGTAACCCTATTACTGGGGAAGTGAGACGCATGATTGACGTACAACGTAAAAACGGTTTACGAGTTCGATGAAAACTACACAATTTACACGGCTATAAGATATATTGTTTTGTGCTCGTAACATTTACGGTTGATTAAGTTTACGAAATAATCGTAATATTACTTGTTTATCGTCAACGCTCTATAGTCGGTATTGTATGTTAACAATAACAATACTGCATGTACAAGTGTTGTTACCGCAACGATCGTAACATAAGTCAACTAGTTATTTCGTGATGTGCATTTATGATTGCCAGGAGTGGTGAATGTTTTGCGATAATAATTATATTATAAAAACCCCACATGAGTCCTATTTAACTCTCGGACGCTTCTTGGGTGGTGGAATTGTTGACTACTTTCCTATTGGAATGCGTTGTTGAAACTTGTGTTTTTAGCATTTTTTACTATCAGTTATTATGCGACCACTGCATGTTTTGAAATATGAATGCGATCGTCTGTAAGACAACTTCTGTTGATAGGCATACGTTTGATCACAGACAATACCATTAAATTAACTTTTGCAGTGTCATTAAAAATGTATGCCAAAGGACGGATAAGTGGTTTTTTTTCCTTGAATAACGGTTATCTTTCTTAAAAAAAAAAAATTACCAACATTGTATTAAACACACTAGTTCGTAATATTCGTGTTCAAATTTAAATGTTTTTTAATATATCTTCATATATAAAATATATTATATTATTTTAGTGGGTTTTTAATCACATTGATATATTCAATGTTATTATTTACACTTATTTTTTGTTTCAGGAGTTAAAATTTTATCAGTTAATATTTATTACATTTGCATACCATCACTGAAAAAAATCTTATATTATGTAATTTTATTTATAAAAATAAAGGAATTTTAATTTTAACATATAGAGGCAAAGTATACGTCTTACGTAATCTAAAATGTACTATAGTATTATATAAAAAAAAAGTAAGTACATATATTTAGAAAAAAATAATTATTAATTGAATGCGTTTATATATGATGGTGGGGTAATATGGTTGAAAACCCGAAAGGTTCGAATCCAACCAACCGTCTGCAGTGATAAAATAAAAAATATAAAAAAACTGAAATACATTATACCTGTATATTCGTATAGGCTATTATAAAAATCAATGAGGGTGACTTTCTTACAAAAAAAAAAAATAAAAATAAAAAAAATAGTCGAAAGATTATTTATCCACCGCCACGCGAATTATCACGCATTATTAAACTTTTACAATTTATATTTGAGTTAAGATTAACCTATGATAAGTTATTATGATGATCATTTAGTTAGTTAAATTTATAAGAATTAGTAGTTATTAAAAATCTTGTTGAACATTTTAATTACTAGTATACGGTATTAACAAAAGCAAAATAGCCATTTAACTTACATTATGGAAATTTAATATTTGTAATAAAAAAATCATAAATAGAAAATGAAAATGTTTCCGTAGTTGAAAACCTATATTTATCGAGTTGAGTGCAAATGATAGCAGTAACGTGACGTGATGTCAACGTAGACGCTATATATTTTTCACAATAAAAGAGCAATATTCTAAAATTAGTGGCACAACTTATATTTTTTCCCGTGAATTATCATGTTTTGATTTTAAATCACTCAAATTATTATACTCTGATCAATTGTAATTATGTTATGGTAAAACATAAACTGTGAATTACTTGTTTCCTCTTCTTATGAAGCCACCAAACAAAGATTTATGTTTATTTTTTGACCAACTCGACCGAATTAGAAATTCGTTAAAATTGTCCGAATAAAATACTCATACACTCTACCGACAGCGATTTATACAGTAAGTACACAAAGAAGATATCTGATACCTTATAAAATATTATTAGAATACCGTATTGTCATTGGTTCTCGTGCACAATTCTTGATGGATGTATTGTATAAAATATTTATGTACATATAAAAAATAATTAACAATTCGCAACTATTTTAAAACTTTTACCTAATCGAAAAATGTGCGCGTGCAATAGATAATAATGTGTTATGCTCGATTACGAAGTGGTGTATTTATAATAATATTATGTACATATTGTGCTACAGTTTATATTTATAGACATGTTATATGCATAAAACGTGTACATTGCACATGATACGTTATAAACCACATACGTATACGTACACAATAGCAGCTAAAATCGATTGGTACGGGCGCAATCGCCGAAAGTCTGTGTATTTATATCCCGTACCGAACGGTTTCGACTGCGAACTAAATATTATTATGGGGTTTTTTTTCGTTTCGTTTTTTTTTCTTCTTTTAATTGCGCGCGAATTCGTTAAAAAGGATAAATATATCAATAAGCACCTACGCGTGCAACAATAAGTCGTGTTGCGGAGAGTAAACAACTTGCGTCAATTACCGATAACGACGTAGTGAAGTATGGAACACGGCAGTAAGACCGGGTCCAAGGTTGACGGTCGGTCCGATGTCCCTCGCGTGCGCGTTTTAGCAGCGAGACACGTGTACGCGCGACGTTATTTTCCTGTTAAAAAACGCGACCCGTAGGATCACGCGATAATACGCGATTACGATACGTCGAATCGCACATAGCGAATGAGCGGATTCGCAGGGGTCAATTTCAGCTGAGACGTCTGTGGTGCAAGATATGGATTATTGAGTCTTGCGGAGAGGCGCTGGTGATGTACGAGTACATATCTAGAAGGACGAGCAGTGGTCAACTCGATATGCGAAAGCCGAAATTGTTAACATTTTCAAAAAATTTCGATTTCCACGGTACGTGATAGTCGAAAAACTATGAGAAATATCGGTGACAATATGTGTGTTAACTGTTTCCGCACATGGAACCATCCGCAATTGCTAGCGATCCATTGGAAACCGACACATTTTTAAGGGCTGGAGTTGAAATAATCATACGACAAATCATACCAAGAAGCCATTAATTGGTTAAAAAGTTAAAAATTTTACACTTTTCTTTTCCGACTGATAATGAACGACAACTCAACTAGTTATCAGCCAAGTTAAAATTATAACTTTATCTGATTTTTTCTCGTCTGAAATTACATCAAAATTAAATAATGCATTTACATGCTGCAGTCAGCGTGCATCGTTATCTAATAGTAAAATATAACTTAAAAATTAATAAAAATCTCAGTTGTTTTTTATTGGATGATTAGAAGCGCAAATTAATATATATATATAAATAATATAATTAAAAATAAAAAATTTCGTTTCGTCAACTTTAAATTTACGTAGAGCGTAATAAATACATAAATACAATATTCTTAAAACAATCAACCCATTACTTTTACAGTCTAATTTTGGCTCGATTTTATTGATGCTAGTCAATAATGTTCATTAATCCTCCATCTTTCATATCTGGTAATTCGATCTTCTGGGCTCGTGTAGGTGACGGATTTGAACGGATACGTGATATTCCAATTTAAAGTACATAATATACATAGTAATATGTATGATATAATATATACGAATCATAGTGACATAAGGTCCAGGTAGTAAACCAATATTTAATTTATGCCCGACTTATTTTTCGGAATATTTTGTAACATACTGCACATTATTTATACTGTGATGCATTATTTTTTTATTCGAGATGATCGTTGTATTGACACTGTATTTATCATACCATTATCATTATTACTCATGTTTTGAAAGTAGATCAAATCGTAATTGTCATTTTAAAATGTATTGCACTTAAAGCGTATTAAATTAAAAACAAGTAGGTACATTCAGTTTCGTTCATAAGATTTATTTGAATGTCACCTATTTTCTATAAATTAGCGTTTTATGGGCTTCGAGGCTTCGAAGTTATAAAACAATAAACTATCGGTAAAAACAATAATAATAACAAAATCATTATTAATCGAAACCAATGTACCGTAGGTATTATATAAGTATGAGCATATTAGTAAAACCGTTGAAAATATTTAATTGAGGTAGATAGTAAATGTTTATTATAATGTTTGTAACCCTGTTGATTGTTGAGTTATATTTATAGACTGGTAGTCTTTCAAAATTAGTTTCAAGATTAATTCGATCAAGAATAGTATTTTAGCGGTTGTTAGATATTATCTCCGGAGATAATTAATTGTTTTTATCATCATGTATACAGATGTATACATATTTAAAATGTACACACTTTACAGATCACACACTGTCTGCTGACAATGAATTTAATTAGAATGTGTCGGTGATATTGTGTCTACCATAGACTTATAAACAAATTTAATTAGTTAATTATTTTATTTTATTTTATTAATTTATTAAATAATTATTTAACTTTTAACTAATTAAAAGGTCTATCCTGTCTACACATAAAACGTAAAACTAAAAATCTGTGCATCTATATTATTAGCGTTGATGCGAGTACGACACGGTATTATTTCTACGTAGGTACGTTAAATTTATGACAATTCAATAGTTAATTATATTTTGTGTGTATTGTATACCTTCATACTTGTGGTGCCTAGACGATCTATAAGGAACAGAATGCTTGTATATACAGTAATGTATGAATGTGAGCCATATTAGTATACAGTATAATTTCACAAACATAATATTATACAAACATCTTTGGACGCGATTTTCCCAGCTTATGGTTTTCTTTAATTCTTACCGTATAGTTGATACGATATGAGCGTAAATTGTTTGTACTTTTGTATGATTGATCAATGAATTGATTCAGCTTTGAAAAGGAAAAAATGATGTACTTAGTACATAACGCGTGTAGCTATAGGGATTAGTTTACTTCAAGTCATAACCCACTCACGACGTGTAGCCCATTTTTCTTATACTTTATTAACATCAACTTAGTAATTCACATATAAATTGTCATCTGCGGATAACCCTACACAAGTAGTTTAAACATAATAATATTACAATCACGGAGAACAATATTTAAAAACTATACAACAATACAAATGAACGATTAAAACGAAATGAACAAAACTTATCAATAAGAAATAAAAATATAAGTATTATTAACTCTAAAAAGGCAAAAAAAATACACATGATTTTGCTACCTATGAAGGAATTTCAAGCTCGACATAAGGAAATAGAAAACACTTTTTAAAAACGTTTCGTTTGTGTGAGCATCACTCGCAACTCGGAAATTTCGATATTTTAGTCGGGGTGAAACCTATGAGTCTCATTCATAATTATTTTAAATAATTATTTAGACAATTGCATGAGCTAAATAGTTTAACAAATATCTTTCACGCAACTATCTATGTCTTTGAAAACGAGAAATATTAAAATATAGATTCTGTAAGAATTGATTGGACTTACTACTGAAGTACACTTAGTGGGATAATGGTGGTACAATATTTTGAGAAAATGTTAAGGGATAAAATAAAAATAATGACGTGTTTTGTTTATATCAATTAAATTAAATAATATATAATATCAAACTACTGTAGCTTCTAATCTAATCGTTTCTGAATCAATTTTTTTTTTTAACTCTCACGAGAAAAAGTCGTTTTTTTTATGGATATTCAGAACGTTTCTAATGGTCTTCTATTTCCACAACAATAAAAAACACAAGGTAGCAATATTTACCTGACCGATGTTTGTGCGTATACATTTCTATGACATTAGTCTCTAATATTATGCGAAACAGCAATTTGTACGATTCTGCGCCGTGCAGCTTGGTCGCGTCTTACAATAATCTCATTTTCATATTTTTACTGATAATAATAATAATAATAATAATAATAATAATAATAATAATAATAAT